>NW_027189285.1:75000-142500 GCF_040958095.1 Procambarus clarkii | reverse complement strand
TTGTGACTGTGTTTGCTGGTACAGTTGCTGTTGTGACTGTGTTTGCTGGTACAGATGCTGTTGTGGCTGTGTTTGCTGGTAAAGTTGCTGTTGTGGCAGTGTTTGCTGGTACAGTTGCTGTTGTGACTGTGTTTGCTGGTACAGTTGCTGTTGTGGCTGTGTTTGCTGGTACAGTTGCTGTTGTGGCTGTGTTTGCTGGTACAGTTGCTGTTGGGGCTGTACTTGTTGGTACAGTTGCTGTTGTGGCTGTACTTGTTGGTACAGTTGCTGTTGTGGCTGTACTTGTTGGTACAGTTGCTGTTGTGGCTGTACTTGTTGGTACAGTTGCTGGTGTGGCTGTACTTGTTGGTACAGTTGCTGTTGTGGCTGTACTTGTTGGTACAGTTGCTGTTGTGGCTGTACTTGTTGGTACAGTTGCTGTTGTGGCTGTACTTGTTGGTACAGTTGCTGTTGTGGCTGTACTTGTTGGTACAGTTACTGTTGTGGCTGTACTTGTTGGTACAGTTGCTGTTGTGGCTGTACTTGTTGGTACAGTTGCTGTTGTGGCTGTACTTGTTGGTACAGTTGCTGTTGTGGCTGTACTTGTTGGTACAGTTGCTGTTGTGGCTGTACTTGTTGGTACAGTTGCTGTTGTGGCTGTACTTGTTGGTACAGTTGCTGTTGTGGCTGTACTTATTGGTACAGTTGCTGTTGTGGCTGTACTTGCTGGTCTGGCTGGTGTGGGGGGTCTGGCTGGTGTGGGAGGTCTGGCTGGTGTGGGGGGTCTGGCTGGTGTGGGGGGTCTGGCAGGTATTTCTACAAACCTAGCCTAAACTAACCTAACTTAACCTGCAAACCTAGCCTATTTCCTAGTCAAAACAAACATAACCTAATCTAAGCTAACCTAACCTAACCTAACGTAACTAACTCCTGGATACCTATTTACTGTTAGGTGAATAGATGTATTCGGTGATAGGAAACGCTACCTACAATTACAGCCCTTCTTCTTTTTCTATTTCTACAAACCTAGCCTATTTCCTAGCCTAAACTAACCTAACCTAAGGTAATCTAACTAACTCCTGGATACCTATTTACTGCTACGTGAACAGAGAAGACACGCTACCAACAATTACTGCCCTATTTCTATTTCAACAAAAATAGCCTATTTCTTAGCCTAAACTAATCTAACCTAATTAAACCTAACCTAACCTAATCTAACCTTACCTATATATATACTTCACTACTCACTATCATCATCACTACCACACTACTCACTAACATCATCACTACCTCACTACTCACCATCATCATCACTACCTCTCTACTCACCATCATCATCACTACCTCTCTACTCACCATCATCATTACCTCACTACTCACCATCATCATCACTACCTCACCATCATCATCACTACCTCACTACTCACCATCATCATCATTACCTCACTACTCACCATCACTACCACACTACTCACCATCATCACTACCTCACTACTCACTAACATCATCACTTCCTCACTACTCACCATCATCATCACTACCTCTCTACTCACCATCATCATCACTACCTCTCTACTCACCATCATCATTACCTCACTACTCACCATCAGCATCACTACCTCTCTACTCACCATCATCATCACTACCTCTCTACTCACCATCATCATCATTACCTCACTACTCACCATCACCATCACTACCTCTCTACTCACCATCATCATCATTACCTCACTACTCACCATCACCATCACTACCTCACTATCATCATCACTACCTCTCTACTCACCATCATCATCATTACCTCACTACTCACCATCACTACCACACTACTCACCATCATCACTACCTCACTACTCACCATCACTACCACACTACTCACCATCATCACTACCTCACTACTCACTAACATCATCACTTCCTCACTACTCACTATCATCATCACTACTCACCATCATCACTACTCACCATCATCACTACCACACTACTCATAAACATCATCACTACCACACTACTCACCATCATCACTACTCACCATCATCACTACCACACTACTCATAAACATCATCACTACCACACTACTCACCATCATCACTACCACACTACTCTTAACCATCATCACTACCTCACCATCATCATCACTACCTCACCATCAACACTACCTCACCATCATCATCACTACCTCACCATCATCATCACTACCTCACTACTCAACATCATCACTACCACAATACTCACCATCATCATCACTATCACAATACTCACGATCAACATCACTAACTACACTACTTAGCAACACCATCACTACCTCACTACTCACCATCATCATCACTACCTCACTACTCACTATCATCATCACTACCACAATACTCACGATCAACATCACTAATCACACTACTCACTATCATCATCACTACCACACTACTCACCATCATCAATACCACACTATTCACTATCATCACTACCTCACTACTCACCATCATCACTACCACTACTCTCTATCATCACTTCTCACCATCAGCATCACTACCTCACTATCATCATCACTACCACACTACTCACTATCATCATCACTACCACACTATTCACTATCATCATCACTACCTCACTACTCACCATCATCATCACTACCACACTACTCACCATCATCATAACTACCTCACTACTCACTATCATCATCACTACCACACTACTCACCATCATCATCACTAACACACTACTCACTGTCATCACTTCTATCACTACTCACCATCATCATCACTACCACACTACTCACCATCATCATCACTACCACACTACTCACCATCATCATCACTACCTCACTACTCACTATCATCATCACTACCTCACTACTCACCATCATCACTACCTCACTAATCACTATCATCATCACTACTCACCATCATCATCACTACCACACTATTCACTATCATAATAACTACCACACTACTCACCATCATCATCACTACCACACTATTCACTATCATCATCACTACTCACTATCATCACTTCTATCACTTCTCACCATCATCATCACTACCACACTATTCACCATCATCACTACTACACTACTCACTATCATCATCACTACCACACTATTTACTATCATCATCACTACCACACTACTCACCATCATCATCTTTACCTCACTACTCACCATCATCATCACTATATCACTATCATCATCACTACCACACTACTCACCATCATCATCACTACCACACTACTCACCATCATCATCACTACCTCACTACTCACCATCATCATCACTACCTCACTACTCACTATCATCATCACTACCTCACTACTCACCATCATCACTACCACACTACTCACTATCATCACTTCTCACCATCATCATCACTACCTCACTACTCACTATCATCATCACTACCACACTATTCACCATCATCACTACCACACTTCACTATCATCATCACTATCACACTATTCACCATCATCATCACTACCACACTTCACTATCATCATCACTACCACACTACTCACCATCATCATCACTTCCTCACTACTCACCATCATCATCACTACCACACTACTCACCATCATCATCACTACCTCACTACTCACCATCATCATCACTACCACACTACTCACCATCATCATCACTACCACACTTCACCATCATCATCACTACCTCACTACTCACTATCATCATCACTACCACACTATTCACTATCATCATCACTACCACACTACTCACCATCATCATCACTACCACACTACTCACCATCATCATCACTACCTCACTACTCACCATCATCACTACTCACTATCACTACCACACTACTCACCGAGAAGTGTGGTAGTGATGATAGTGAGTTGTGTGGTAGTGATGATGGTGAGTAGTGTGGTAGTGATGATGTTTATGAGTAGTGTGGTAGTGATGATGTTGGGTAGTGATAATGGTGAGTAGTGATGATGATGATGATGGTGAGTAGTGAGGAAGTGATGATGTTAGTGAGTAGTGAGGAAATGATGATGGTGGTGAGTAGAGAAGTAGTGATGATGATGGTGAGTAGTGAGGTAGTGATGATGGTGAGTAGTGTGGTAGTGATGGTGAGTAGTGAGGTAGTGATGATGATGGTGAGTAGTGTGGTAGTGATGGTGAGTAGTGAGGTAGTGATGATGATGGTGAGTAGTGAGGTAATGATGATGATGGCGAGTAGTGTGGTAGTGATGATGTTAGTGAGTAGAGATGTAGTGATGATGATGGTGAGTAGAGAGGTAGTGATGATGATGGTGAGGTAGTGATGATGATGGTGAGTAGAGAGGTAGTGATGATGTTAGTGAGTAGAGAGGTAGTGATGATGATGGTGAGTAGAGAGGTAGTGATGATGATGGTGAGGTAGTGATGTTGATGGTGAGTAGTGAGGTAATGATGATGGTGAGTAGAGAGGTAGTGATGATGATGGTGAGTAGAGAGGTAGTGATGATGATGGTGAGTAGTGAGGTAGTGATGATGTTAGTGAGTAGTGTGGTAGTGATGATGATAGTGAGTAGTGAAGTATATATATAGGTAAGGTTAGATTAGGTTAGGTTAGGTTTAATTAGGTTAGATTAGTTTAGGCTAAGAAATAGGCTATTTTTGTTGAAATAGAAATAGGATAGTAATTGTTGGTAGCGTGTCTTCTCTGTTCACGTAGCAGTAAATAGGTATCCAGGAGTTAGTTAGATTACCTTAGGTTAGGTTAGTTTAGGCTAGGAAATAGGCTAGGTTTGTAGAAATAGAAAAAGAAGAAGGGCTGTAATTGTAGGTAGCGTTTCCTATCACCGAATACATCTATTCACCTAACAGTAAATAGGTATCCAGGAGTTAGTTACGTTAGGTTAGGTTAGGTTAGCTTAGATTAGGATATGTTTGTTTTGACTAGGAAATAGGCTAGGTTTGCAGGTTAAGTTAGGTTAGTTTAGGCTAGGTTTGTAGAAATAGAAATAGAAAAAGGGCTGTAATTGTTGGTAGCCTATCTAACCTAACCAAGGAACCTAACCAAGCAACCTAACCAAGCAACCTAACCAAGCAACCTAACCAACCAACCTAATCAACCAACGTAACCAACCAACCTAACCAACCAACCTAACCAATGTAACCAACCAACCTAACCAATGTAACCAACCAACCTAACCAACGTAACCAACCAACCTAACCAATGTAACCAACCTAAGCAACCAACCTAAGCAACCAACCTAAGCAACCTAACCTAACCAACCAACCAACCTAACCAGCCAACCAACCTAACCTAACCTAACCTAACCTAACCTAATCTAACCAGCCTAACAAATCAACCTAACTAACCAACCAACCAACCTAAGCTATCTAACCTAACCAACCAACCTATCCAACCAACCTTAGCTATCTAACCTAACCAACCAACCTAAGCTATCTAACCTAACCAACCAACCTAAGCTATCTAACCTAACCAACCAACCTAAGCTATCTAACCTAACCAACCAACCTAAGCTATCTAACCTAACCAAACAACCTAAGCTATCTAACCTAACCAACCAACCTAAGCTATCTAATTTAACCAACCAACCTAAGCTATCTAACCTAACCAAGCAACCTAATCAACCAACCTAACCAAGCAACCTAACCAACCAACCTAACCTAACCAACCTAACCTAACCAACCAAACTAACCTAACCTAACCTAACCAACCAACCAACCTAACCAACGTAATCAACCAACCAACGTAACCAACCAACCAACGTAACCAACCAACCTAACCAACGTAACCAACCATCCTAACCAACGTGACCAACCAACCTAACCAATGTAATAACGAAACCAACTTAAGTTGGTTAGTACCAACGTAACCAACCTAAGCAACCTAACCTAACCAACCAACCTAACCAACCTAACCAAACCACCCTAACCAACCTAACCAACCAACCTAACGAACCAACCAACCTAACCAACCTAACCAAACCAACCTAACTAACCAACCAACCAACCTAAGCTAGATTACCAACCATCCAACCAACCAACCAACCAACCTAACCAAACCAACCTAACCAACCAACCAACCTAACCAACCAACCTAACCTAACCAACCAACCTAACCTAACCAACCAACCTAACTAACCAACGAACGTAACCAATGTAAACTATCTAACCTAACCAACCAATGTAACTAACCTAACCAATAACCTAAGCTATCTAATCTAACCAAGCAACCTAACCAACCAACCTAACCAACCAACCTTACCAAGGAACCTAACCAACCAACCAACCTAACCAACCTAAGCTATCTAACCTAACCAACCAACCTAACCAACCAACCTAACCAACGTAACCAACCTAACCAACCAACCTAAGCAACCTAACCTAACCAACATAACCTAACCAACCTAACAAACGAACCTAACTAACCAACCAACCAACCTAACCAACCAACCTAACCAACCAACCTAAGCTATCTAACCTAACCAACCAACCTAACCTAACCTACCCAACCTAACCTAACCAACCAACCAACCCAACCTAACCTAACCAACCAACCTAAGCAATCTAACCTAACCAACCAACCTAACCAACCAACCAACCTAACCAACCTAAGCAATCTAACCTAACCAACTAACCTAACCAACCAACCTAACCAACCAACCAACCTAACCAACCTAAGCAATCTAACCTAACCAACTAACCTAACCAACTAACCTAACCAACCAACTTAAGCTATCTAACCTAACCAAGCAACCTAATCAACCAACCTAACCAACCAACGTAACCAACCAACCTAACCAACCAACCTAAGCTATCTAACCAACGTATCCAACCTAACCAACGTATCCAACCTAACCAACCAACCAACCTAAGCTATCTAACCTAACCAACCAACCTAAGCTATCTAACCTAACCAACCAACCTAAGCTATCTAACCTAACCAACCAACCTAAGCTATCTAACCTAACCAACCAACCTAAGCTATCTAACCTAACCAACCAACCTAAGCTATCTAACCTAACTAACCAACCTAAGCTATCTAACCTAACCAAGCAACCTAACCAATTAACCTAACCGAAGAACCTAACCAAGCAACCTAACCAAGCAACCTAACCGAAGAACCTAACCAACCAATCTAACCGAAGAACCTAACCAACCAACCTAACCAACGTAACCAACCAACCTAATATTATAGACTGTGGGTTGGTTGGTGTTGTCGTTGTCGATCCTTCTCTATGGACAACCCAACCCACAACTCGGCAGAGTGCTTATACTAGGAGATCACCCTTGGCGCTTCTGGCTCTTGGAGAGGGGCTCAGCGTCACACGTTTAGGGGATGCGGCTCCAACACTTAGCCTCGTTGTCACGTGCACACACCCACTCGAGCCGCTGTGACTCCCCACTCTCTCCTTATGAGATATGATCTCCTCAATCCCCTATGACTTACTTGAATTACCTCTTACCCTGTCCACAGCAGTGGTTCTTGGTTCTTTCTCTTTCTCTCTCCTTCTTCACTACTTCCTGGGAAGCCTCACTAGGACAAGGGCAAACACCAGCAAATTGTGACACATTTACTGGACAAAGCACATACACGATACATACACACATATAATAATAATGAATCCTATACTCTATAATATCACAATCAGGTTGCACTCCAACGCCTTCAGAACTCTATTATCAGCTTATCAAGTGGTATCCTATCTCCTGGTTCACCACCTGATACTATTAACCTCCTCAAGTTGGTCAAGTCTACATACACTGTTGCACCATCAGCAAGATAACATATATATACAGAAAATCAGCATTTGAATGCAATAACATATACCAGTATAAATTGTTCATTGAATCCACCATACCATTTTTCACATGGGTTATCACCTCAATATTTGCTAGACCTTCTAGTTAGGTCAGGCTTGCTGAATAACTCTCAAGAAGGGAGACTCGTTTCTCCTGCAGGCTGAGATCATAACACTCCCCTCCCCTTATTTTTGAGAGTTATTCTAGTGGGTAGGCTCGGGATAATACATCCGCCACCACACTGTCTCGTTCTTCACCCCATATACTCTCTTAGGAGTCTACAATTAGTTCGTTGCACCTTGCAACATCCGGCTCACAACTCTCCAGGAACATGTTCTTCTCACAAATAATCTGACCTCTCTGGCACCTCTTGGCTAGGCTGTCCTCCTTGGACGCCTGCACTCTATCGGTCCACTCTACTTATTGTCTCCACCCTCCGTTTCCTCGTCTTCTTCTCTTCACGTCCAGAGTCAGACATCTACTGTCTGTACCTCCTCTGTCGTCTTCACACTTCCATCTACTGCCGTTATACTTCCGCCTCCTGTCATCATACTTCACTTCCTCGTCTTCACCGACGATCCTCCCTTGCGTCTCCGCATTTATCCAAGATCTCATCCTGTCTGACTTCCATCGAGTCCTCGGCTTTCTTCTATCCCTCCATGCTTGCATCATCATCCTCTTCCTACACTTTTCACTTCTATACCACTCCATTTCTTCTCCTTCGACTCTTCTTCGTTCCCTAAAAGTTTCTTCGGGCACTATACTACATCCAACAGCACTCGACCATACATGTCGCTTTGCCTCTCCCAAAGTGCTCGTAAGCATCTCTCCACACATACTGTCTCTTCTCCTTTCATTTTCTCGGTTATTACTCTTCTTCACTATCTCTCCTCCACGTTGTCTGTGAAACATGTCAACTCTTGACATCTCAAACAACTTAACTCCACTATCCCTATGCCTCTGTGCTCGTGGACCACTTGACGCTCTACTCTCGTCCTCTGTATGTCCACATCTTTCCTCATTCCTACTCAGCACAGTTGCATTCACCTTCCGACTCTTAATTTCAGCAGTCTGGGCTCTACTCAGGTCCGCTCTCTTCACATGATTCTTCTTCGGCTGGGTCATCCTCACTTTTGACCTCACCAAGACTTCATTTTCCTGGGCTGGACCTTCATCAAATAGCCGTGCTATATCTACATCGATCTCTTCCACCGGCTGAATCGACACTGTCTCACCTTCTCCAGTGTCTTCCTCGTCGGCCACTTCTGCCTTCGTCTCTACCGAGACAGGGTACTCAATGGCTTGGCGGTCTCCTGACGCATCTCCTCGGATGTCAGTCAGGTTCACACTCTCAGGTGTCCCACCCGTGCCGTGGCCTTCTGGGCACTCCTCTGGCACAGTCTCCGCCATGACTCTTGTCAACACCTTTGTCCCACACAAGTCATTTCCCAGGATCACTTGGACTCCTGGAACAGGTATGTCGGGGCACACTCCCAACATCACCTCCGCCGACACATATTCCGACCTTAGCTGGACAGTACAAACGGGCATGTCACTCTCAGACAATAACCCATATACTTTCATCTTACTCCTGCCAGCTAACCGTCGATCATTCCCAATCAGGCTTCTCGTAATCAAGCTCTGATTAGCTCCGGTATCTCTTAAGATACCAACTTCTACTTCAGGTTGGCTTCCTATCCTGATCCAACCTTTGCTCATGAACGGCCTATACCTCTCGTTCACTAAATTCGCTCTCTGTGGTTTGTCTCGGAACACATTAGTATATTTACTTCCGGGGTCACACATGGCCAGGGTCACAACTCTCTTGCCCTGTCTACAATCTCGCATCACGTGACCCAATCCGTTACAATTGTAACATCTCATCTGGGAAAAGTCTCTTCTATATGTACCAGAGTAGCTCTGACTCTGCCCACTCGTATTGGAGTTCCTCGGGCCAGACGTACTACTCGTACTCTGTCGAGCTTTACTGGACTCTTGATTCCCTGGATAACGATTTGTCTCTCGTTTGGCTCCTCCATCCTCACTTTCAGACGAAGTGTGCGACCTACTCTTCTGAGTTTTAGGGTACTTACTTTTATCTGCCCATTTATCAAAATTCTTCTCACCCCAGACTCCTCTGGGTCTTTCATAATTTCTTCCTCCCCAGACTCCATTGGGTCTGCCATTGCTGCGTCTCGCCTCGCTTCTTACTCTGTTCTCCCTTAAGCTCTTGTACGCTTCAGTAATCATATCCGCCCTATCTGCGGCATCTTTCACCTCCTTTATCCCTGCTTCTTGGATCTTGAACTTTGTTTCAGGATGCATCATCTCCAAGAACTTCTCCATGACCATCAGTTGCTTCAGGTCAGCGTAAGATCCAACTCCAGCAGCCTCAATCCACTTCTGGAATCGTCTTTCCAGATCTCTTGCTGTCTCAGCAAACGTACACGCTCCAACTTTGATCATCTCTCTGAAGCGCTTCCTATAAGCTTCTGGGGTTAACTGAAACGAGCGCAATATGCTGCTCTTTACTGTGGCGTAATCCTGGCACTCTTCCAGCGACAATTGGGTGTATGCCTCCCTGGCTGCACCGGTCAATCTTAACTGGACCAGCTGGGCCCATTCCTCCTGTGGCCACTCTTTGATGCTGGCTACTTTCTCAAAATGCTCGAAGAAGCTCTCTGCCTCTTCGGGAACAAACAAGGGAATGTCCTTCTCCCTAACCCTAACATCTTGTGAGTGTGATACCTGGGTGGTGCTCTCTGGCAACCCATGTTCAATCCTTTGCTCAGCCAAGGTTCTATTCGCTTCTATCTGCATTTGTTTTGTTCTCTCTTTTTCTTTTTCGACCTGGGCTTTTTCTTTTTCGACCTGGGCTTTTTCTTTTTCTTTCTCTTGTTCCAACTCCAGTTCTCTTATTCTGGTTTTCTCTTTTTCTTTCTCCACCTCTAGTCTCGCTCTCTCTACTTCCAGCCTGGTTTTCTCTTTTTCCTTCTCGGCTTCATTTTTCATCTGGAGTTCTAATTTCATCTTTTCCAGCTGGAACTGTCTCTCCTCACGCTGTTGTTGGATCTGGAGCTCTAACTGGAATCTCTCCAAGCTCCTATTTCGGCTACTCCTACTACTGCGGCTACTCTTGCTGCTCCTACTCGATCCCTGGGATCTCACTTCATCCTGCCCATCATCCTCCTTTCCACTTTCAGCTCCTTTTTGGGCTCCTTGCTCTGCCGCTTCACTTCTGGCTCTCAACTGTCTAAGGATCACATCCTTCATCCCAGCTACTTTAGATGCTTTCAACCTAATGCCACATTTTTCTGCTATTTGCTTCAATTGATCCCTCGTGCAACCTTCCAAGTCCTCAGGCTTGCCTGACTCCACAAACGCTTGCACCTTATCCATCTTTGTCCTGTGAGTCTTCCCAAGAGAGAGAGTATACACCTGCGGTCACACAGTTTATCTCAGCAGGGGTGTACAAATCCACTCTTGGACAGGGTGTGGGTGTGTCAGTTCACTCTCCCGGACAGGCCCCCAATTTATTATAGACTGTGGGTTGGTTGGTGTTGTCGTCGTCGATCCTTCTCTATGGACAACCCAACCCACAACTCGGCAGAGTGCTTATACTAGGAGATCACCCTTGGCGCTTCTGGCTCTTGGAGAGGGGCTCAGCGTCACACGTTTAGGGGATGCGGCTCCAACACTTAGCCTCGTTGTCACGTGCACACACCCACTCGAGCCGCTGTGACTCCCCACTCTCTCCTTATGAGATATGATCTCCTCAATCCCCTATGACTTACTAGAATTACCTCTTACCCTGTCCACAGCAGTGGTTCTTGGTTCTTTCTCTTTCTCTCTCCTTCTTCACTACTTCCTGGGAAGCCTCACTAGGACAAGGGCAAACACCAGCAAATTGTGACACATTTACTGGACAAAGCACATACACGATACATACACACATATAATAATAATGAATCCTATACTCTATAATATCACAATCAGGTTGCACTCCAACACCTTCAGAACTCTATTATCAGCTTATCAAGTGGTATCCTATCTCCTGGTTCACCACCTGATACTATTAACCTCCTCAAGTTGGTCAAGTCTACATACACTGTTGCACCATCAGCAAGATAACATATATATACAGAAAATCAGCATTTGAATGCAATAACATATACCAGTATAAATGTTCATTGATACTTCAGTATAAAAAAACTCCTTGACGTAAGAATGCCAACAGTCACTCACCTCTCACTGCGTCTTGCACGCTAATGACAACCAAACACTATCAACTCCCTATAAGTAATCCACCAGAACTTCCCCTTCCACCTCTGGAAGTTCACAACCCTAATATCCTTAGGTTCTTCCGGGCTTCACTACCAGGATCCTCTGCAGCTCCTCCAGGTTGCTATCATGAAGTTTCCTTGAGTAACTACGGTGCTTCACCCTTCTGCTAGGTTCCTCCACAGCTCTCTTGGCTGCTACACCATGAAGTTTCCCCGAGCAACTGTGGTACTTCTCCACCTCTACAGAAGCACGTGACACTCCCCTTCACTGCTGCTTCTCCTCACAGCTCGAGGTCCTCTGCTCCACTACCTTGGAGTCTCATCAGCTACTTCATCTGCTGGCTTCGAAGTGCTCAGCAACTTCTTCCCCAAAGAACAAACCACAGATTAATTGGTCGAGGGCGCTTTCCCTCTGACGGCGTCTGGTCAGGGCGCTCCCACGGCCCACAATAATGCTTCTGGGCGATTTAATATCTGCTCGTCGACCAGGACTTGAGACCACAACGTTCCCAGCTCGATTCCACAGCTGGTACGTCCGCACACTTCTCTTCTCTTCGAGATATATCACTAGGGGTTCCCTTCTGACGGGAGCTCAAACGGAGCGCGGCTTCCCCCTGCGATGTCTGGCACTCAAGTGAGGTCAAGGTCCTCCGGAAGCGAGCCTCACGCCTCCAGCAAAATGCCCACATCTCCTAGCCAGTCATTTATCTGTTTTCTTCTTCATTGCCCATAATCTTAAATTGTTCATTGAATCCACCATACCATTTTTCACATGGGTTATCACCTCAATATTTGCTAGACCTTCTAGTTAGGTCAGGCTTGCTGAATAACTCTCAAGAAGGGAGACTCGTTTCTCCTGCAGGCTGAGATCATAACACTAAGCAATGTAACCTAACCTGAGCAACCTAACCTAACCAACGTAACCAACCAACCTAAGCAATGTAACCTAACCTGAGCAACCTAACCTAAGCTATCTAACCTAACCAACCAACCTAAGCTATCTAACCTAACCAACCAACCTAAGCTATCTAACCTAACCAAGCAACCTAACCAATTAACCTAACCGAAGAAACTAACCAACCAACCTAAGCTATCTAACCTAACCAACCAACCTAAGCTATCTAACCTAACCAAGCAACCTAACCAATTAACCTAACCGAAGAAACTAACCAACCAACCTAAGCTATCTAACCTAACCAACCAACCTAAGCTATCTAACCTAACCAAGCAACCTAACCAATTAACCTAACCGAAGAAACTAACCAACCAACCTAACCAAAGAACCTAATCAACCAACCAACCCAACCTAACCAACCAACCTAACCAACGTAACCAACCAACCTTAGCTATCCAACCAACCTAACTAACCTAACCAAGCAACCTAAGCTATCTAACCAAACCAAGCAACCTAACCAACCAACCTAACCAACCAACCTAACCAACCAACCTAACCAACCAACCAACCTAACCAACGTAACCAACCAACCTAAGCAATGTAAATAACCTGAGCAACCTAACCTAACCAACGTAACCAACCAACCTAAGCAATGTAACCTAACCTGAGCAACCTAACCTGAGCAACTTAACCTGAGCAACCTAACCTGAGCAACCTAACCTGAGCAACCTAACCTAACCAACGTAACCAACCAACCTAAGCAATGTAACCTAACCTGAGCAACCTAACCTGAGCAACCTAACCTAACCAACCAACCAACCTAACCAACCAACCTAACCAACCAACCAACCTAACCTTAGCAACCTAACCTGAGCAACCTAACCTGAGCAACCTAACCTAACCAACCAACCAACCTAACCAACCAACCTAACCAACCAACCAACCTAACCTGAGCAACCTAACCTGAGCAACCTAACCTGAGCAACCTAACCTAACCAACCAACCAACCTAACCAACCAACCAACCTAACCTGAGCCACCTAACCTAACCAACCAACCTAACCAACCAACCAACCTAACCAACCAACCTAACCAACCAACCTAACCAACCAAACCAACCAACCTAACCAACCAACCTAACCAACCAACCAACCTAACCTAACCAACCTAACCTAACCAACCAACCTAACCTGAGCAACCTAACCTGAGCAACCTAACCTAACCAACCAACCTAACCAACCAACCTAACCAACCAACCTAACCTAACCAACCAACCTAACCAACCAACCAACCTAACCAACCAACCTAACCTAACCAACCAACCAAACCTAACCAACCAACCTAACCAACCAACCTAACCTAACCAACCAACCTAACCAACCAACCTAACCTAACCAACCGACCTAACCAACCAACCGACCTAACCTAACCAACCGACCTAACCTAACCAACCGACCTAACCTAACCAACCGACCTAACCTAACCAACCGACCTAACCTAACCAACCGACCTAACCTAACCAACCGACCTAACCAACCAACCTAACCAACCAACCTAACCAACCTAATTATGTTATTATATTATTATTATTATTATATTATTATTATTATATTATTATTATTATTATATATTATATTATTATATTATTATTATTATTATTATTATTATATATTATATTATATTATTATTATTATTATTATATATTATATTATTATTATACAACCTTATTATATTATCAACTCCCTTCTTATTATCTGACACCAACCTTCGGTTCGTGTCAGAGTCCATGAGTGTCCGTGTGCGTGTCCGTGCGAGTGTCCGTGTCCATGTATCCAAGGGGTTTTGGGTCCAGGAAGCTATTTGTGTCGACCCAAATTGCCTCCCTTCTCCCCACCTGAAATCCAGGTGGATTGAAAGACCTGCCCGAGGTCAGTGGATCCAGGTATCCGTCCGTGGCCCCCCGGACTTCAACCCTTCCCCACATTCCAAGGAGTCGGTCAATCAATCTTCGGCTATCCAGAGAATCTATCGAAACTGATGCTCCTACAGGAGGGGACACACAGAGAAATCTGTGCCCTGTACTTGCAACCGTTCCGACAGGCTCGAACGCAGATCTATCCGGATTAGGAACTTGTTCTATCCGACTAGGCCACGCTGGAGTTGCCTTCTGAATCAAATTTGGCACTTGTATTTATATCTCATAGCAAGGTTAGTTAGTGTCTATTTATCAACAGTTGCAATGATTGATATGTTAAGTTGTTAATTTGTGTTGACAGTTAGAAATACCAGACAGCTTTGTTTGATAAGGTTGCAGTCCCGTGAGGCAGTGTTATGGATGAATATTGGAGAATTTAGGCTAACTGACATGTGTGTGTGTGTGTGTGTGTGTGTGTGTGTGTGTGTGTGTGTGTGTGTGTGTGTGTACTCACCTAGTTGTACTCACCTAGTTGTGTTTGCGGGGGTTGAGCTCTGGCTCTTTGGTCCCGCCTCTCAACTGTCAATCAACAGGTGTACAGATTCCTGAGCCTATTGGGCTCTATCATATCTACACTTGAAACTGTGTATGGAGTCAGCCTCCACCACATCACCTCCTAATGCATTCCATTTGTCAACCACTCTGACACTAAACAAGTTCTTTCAAATATCTCTGTGGCTCATTTGGGCACTCAGTTTCCACCTGTGTCCCCTGTGTCCCCTGTGTCAACCGACTGTCTCACCACTCGGCTGTTAAAGGCTTTGTCTCAGGTTAGTGTGGGTCACCCAGGTGTGGGAGGAGACACAGGTGTGGGTGTTGGTGCAGGTGTGGGAGACCATGTAGGTGTGGAGGACCACAGATAATAGGGGGGGGGGAAATGACGATGATGTGTGAGATGACGGGTGTGGCATGTGATATTGGTACATATGAGACTGGGTGTTTAGAAATATGTGGTTTTGGGGGGTGAGTGAGAGTGAGTGAACTGTGAGGGTGAGAGTGAGTGAACTGTGAGGGTGAGAGTGAGTGACTGTGAGAGAGGGTGAGTGAGAGTGATTGGACTGTAAGAGAGGGTGAGTGAGAGTGAATGGACTGTGAGAAGGGTGAGTGAGTGGGTGGAGGTTGGTGTGAAATGTCAGCAGGTGAGAGGGTCCACAGTAGTTTCCCCTCACCCCCTCCCCTTCCCCCTCATCCACCTACACTTTCATCCTCATCCACCTGCCTCTTCACTCCAGGACCCCCCCCCCCCACACATCTGCCCTTTCCTCATAACTCCTCATCTGCCATCTGAGGCCAGTGGCACTCACCTCCCCCCCCCTACAACTGAGTGCCTCACACACACTTGTATGCCGCTAGCAGGTGTGTGTGTGACGTGTGTATGAAGCCCTCATGTATGCTGCCCTCACGTCTATGCTTCCCATATGAGTATGCTGCACAGGCACATGTGCAGTCTGCGAGCCTGTCACCCACGCTCCTATGCCTCATGACACTCGTGAGGTACACATACACACACACTCATATTTGGCCAACACACTCATGCCGCCCACATACTCATGCCGCCCACATACTCATGCCGCCCATGGACTCATAACACCGCTAAACCCATGAGTGTTCATCAATAAACACTCGGACGTAATAGACGCATTCCAGCACATATGTACGCCCGCACATACGTACACCCGCACGTACGTACGTCCGCACATATGTACGCCCACACGTACACACTGGGAAGCATACACGAACCGCCCTCTCAGACCACCTCGGTAGTTATATAAGTATTTGCGATGGTCCGAAAGCATATTACGGTTTCAGTGATAGCCTACTGACAAACAGGGAAATGAACCTTTGTCCTAAACAGAAATTATTCTCAAGTTATACATTTATTGTAATATAAATCCAGACGGGACACCACGAGCGAAGCTCTCGTCATGTAAGTACATTTAGGTAGTTACGCACACACACACATATATGTAAACAAAACACATAGCCTGTTATACAGGAATTGTAGGTTTATATCTACAGATGACTGGAAGGAAGAGAGACCACGTGGTTTAAGCTGTATATATGTTGTTGTTGTTGAGTTAGGGGCGACGACGATCGTGGGATCGGATGCGCCCCGGCGAACCCGTGAAGGGTGAATCGCAGAAAAGCCAGAAGAGGCGAAACGCCAAGCCAAAACGCGAAACGAGTGACGCCAAGCACTAGAAACTAATATGCCACACGGCAAAGCTACGCACAAAGGGAGAGGCAGAAGCACATAATAGAACAGGGCAAACAAACAGCCAGAAGGGCACACAGCACGTCATAGAGCAAACACACAAGAAATCAGAGCACAAACTTGCCCGGGAACTTGGCCCGCGGGAATCTTACATTGAACGCCTCCCAGAGCACCCATTGCCAAGGGTCTCGTCCATCCACCGGTGACGCCATAACATCTGGAACCGGGGCAACAAACACCTGCAAACTGGGGACCCAGATGGTAGTACTCATGAGGCGAGAAGTCGCCACTCGCCCCCACAGGAAGGGAACTTGCCCCCCACGAAAACACTCCGGTCCGTCAGACAGCAGTAACTCGGCAATCTTCGACCAGTGACCCGGTGGCATCACAGACGCCGGCAACACGTCCCCCAGGGCCCCAACGCGCACCCGCACCACAGGGGTACCCGTGGCCCCGGGCACACCACCAGACGACAGCAGGGAACCCGGACGGCGCGCATCCTTCCGTAACGTCACCACCAGGCCACGCCCAGCACCAGAGTCCACACCATCCCTGGCAGCGGGAGCCACCACCCCCCACTGTGGAGAGTCCGCCGGCGGAGAAAGAACCGAAGGCACGTCCGAGACACAGGCACCAGCACCGGCAGGCACATGGACCTCCGCCACCACGAACCGCGGAGACATCGACGCATCCGTATCCACACTGTCAACATCTGAAGCCCCACAGTCACTGAAGTCACCAACGTCGGCCCAGGAAGAAGACGAACGCCGGGAACGTTTGAGCACCGGCCGGATATCGTCACAGCCGGTAAGTGACCCAGAAACACGGGTACCACGAGCCGAAGGAACCGATGCCAGGACGGCAGCAGCCTCTACCACAGGGGGAACCGGGCCACACACAGCAGGAGGCTCCGCAGCCACCCCAGCACCCAGCACATCCGGGACCCGAGTCACGGACACAGGGCCAGGCGCAGCATCAGAAGACGAGGGAGAAGACAGTGACGTCTCACAGGGAGCTCCAGGGAGGGCCACGGGAGCAGCTGGGACAGCGACAGGATCAGGCAGACCAACCGACGGTACCTCAAGAACCGGAGGAGGGACGGCAACACCCGGAGGAGGGACGGCAACAACCGGAGGAGGGACGGCAACAACCGGAGGAGGGACGGCAACACCCGGAGGAGGGACGGCAACAACCGGAGGAGGGACGGCAACAACCGGAGGAGGGACGGCAACAATCGGAGGAGGGACGGCAACAACCGGAGGAGGGACGGCAACAACCGGAGGAGGGACGGCAACAACCGGAGGAGGGACGGCAACAACCGGAGGAGGGACGGCAACAACCGGAGGAGGGACGGCAACAACCGGAGGAGGGACGGCAACAACCGGAGGAGGGACGGCAACAACCGGAGGAACGGCAGGCGCCGCCGGGAAGCTGCAGCAGCAGACGGGACGCGCACCACCTCATCAACATCACCGGAGACTGCCTCCAGAGGGAGCGGCGGGAAATCCTCGTCGCGGAACAAGTTGACAGGAGCAGCAGGGGCCTCAGAGCACCCGGCAGCCTGATGCCCCAACAGGCCACACCGGAAACAGGTACGAGGCTGCCGGCCATAATACACCCGGACGTAGTACCCAATAAGCCGGACAGAAGAAGGTATATCCGACCGCAGGCGCATCCCCAACGTGCGAATGTTTGTACGCCTCCCAGCATACCGCCCCGAGGAGAGCGTGTTCACCCGCACGCTGACAACAGCACCAAAACCCCCGAAGTAACGCCGGAGGAGGTCATCAGGGAACTCCAGGGGCGCACCATGGACACTGACATAAGTCAGGGCACCACTGCGGTCCGAAATCGCCACAGAGCCGGCATCGTCTGGCAACGGCAACGTACGCCCCCCGTACCGACGGAGGAAGTCCCGGTACTCGTCCTCCCCCACGCCCGTAACTAGCTCCACACCGTAAACAGCTTCCACCGGGACACGAAGCATGTCACACATCACCATCTCGATGGTCGGATAACCAGCCTTACAAGTGAACTCCAGGCCCACGGAGTTCACACGCTGAACAGGAGGAAGATGGCCCCCATGTCAGAACTGCCACGTCAACGCAGCCAGGCAGGCAACAAAACTGGTAGGGCAGAGACGCCCACAACACCTGGCGACCAAAACAGTAAACAACTCCAACAGCCACGGAGGGTCGGTAAACGTCCTCACTCCACGGCTGCTAGAAGTCGACCTAAGCTGTATATATAGAACAGATCGACGAGGCTTCCTCCTCTAACAACAACAACAACAACTGCAATCCGAGCCGTTTTCGACACTATAGGCGTCTGAATCCAAACATGAGAAAATCCACATTCTCATAAGAACACTAAGATATAACCACTATTCAAGAAAGACAACATGATCCTAAAGAAAGGAATAATAACTGCACACCGCTAAATATTATCTATAAAAATTAAGAATAGCGTGTCGAAAATATAAATATTTCGTGAATCCGGTGTAGACGGCTACTTGTCTCACGAACACCGGGGAAGACGACGCTAGCCAGAGGTGTAGACGGCTACTTGTCTCACGAACATCGGGGGAGACGACGCTAGCCAGAGGTGTAGACGGCAACTTGTCTCACGAACACCGGGGGAGACGACGCTAGCCAGAGGTGTAGACGGCTACTTGTCTCACGAACATCGGGGGAGACGACGCTAGCCAGAGGTGTAGACGGCTACTTGTCTCACGAACACCGGGGGAGACGACGCTAGCCAGAGAGATTGTAAACATTGCCAAGCGAAGACGTCCCTTGTGCTTAAACGGAAGTTTATAAGCCAGAAACTATTAATATTAATTTTGTAACAACTGCTTGTGCCTCGTTATTGTTATTAAGGTGTTGGATTGTTTATAATAATAGAGAAGAGGAGAAGCAGTGACAACAAAAAGCATAAACGCAATGCATCAAGCCTATACTGACGCCTTCACTGTCGCCACCAGTCCCGTCTCTGTTTACACCACATAAATCCTAATGTTTACACCACATAAATCCTAATGTTTACACCACATAAATCCTAATGTTTACACCACATAAATCCTAATGTTTACACCACATAAATCCTAATGTTTACACCACATAAATCCTAATGTTTACACCACATAAATCCTAATGTTTACACCACATAAATGCTAATGTTTACACCACATAAATCCTAATGTTTACACCACATAAATCCTAATGTTTACACCACATAAATGCTAATGTTTACACCACATAAATCCTAATGTTTACACCACATAAATGCTAATGTTTACACCACATAAATCCTAATGTTTACACCACATAAATCCTAATGTTTACACCACATAAATCCTAATGTTTACACCACATAAATCCTAATGTTTACACCACATAAATCCTAATGTTTACACCACATAAATCCTAATGTTTACACCACATAAATCCTAATGTTTATACTACATAAATCCTAATGTTTACACCACATAAATCCTAATGTTTATACCACATAAATCCTAATGTTTACACCACATAAATCCTAATGTTTACACCACATAAATCCTAATGAGTACACCACATAAATCCTAATGTGTACACCACATAAATCCTAATGTGTACACCACATAAATCCTAATGTGTACACCACATAAATCCTAATGTTTACACCACATAAATCTTAAATAGTCACAGTTTAGCTTTTTGGAATCCTATTTAATTCTTACCAAAAACACTAACCCCCTAAAAAACAATGAAAGTAGTTAAGACGAGGGCTGTCGAGCCCAAAGTAATCAAAATATAAAATTTAAGCTATTTAAATTTGTGTATCTATATATATATATATATATATATATATATATATATATATATATATATATATATATATATATATATATATATATATATACTTAGTGATAAATAAGCTAGGCCGAAGCTTATAATAAAAGTGGCAGTACCTAATTACGGCACACATTTGTATTATTATCAAAGAGTGCTAATGCGAGGTTACATTCCAGGCTGGTGAATGGTGTGCACATCAGCCGCTGCAAGTAACCCATTATAACTCCTCTAGAAAGAAGCCTGGTACTCGACACGCCGGTCCTGGCTTCATCAACTACAACAGTTAAGACTCGACCAATTATTGTAATGTTATTTTGTAATTTTTGTATTTTTTTTATTTTTTTTATATCGAGGGTAAATACCACATTAATTTTGGTCGTTTGGGTTGACAACCAAAACTCCAGGATAATATATATATATATATATATATATATATATATTAGTATATTTTGGTAGCAGTCTTTCCTGTAGACATAAATTATTAAATATGACCGAAAAAGTAAGATTAATAATTTTAACACGAATTTTCTCAATCTTTCGTACATTTCTTTTCACTGTTGGAGGTAAATCAAAAATCAATTCTCCAAAATTCATTTTTATTTCTAGTCTGACGCGACACGAGCGCGTTTCGTGAAACTTATTACATTTTCAAAGACTTTAGTTCACAAATACACAACTGAATAGAACTTACGCATCTCCGATTTTATATCTACATTTGAGTGAGGTGGAAGGGGTGATGTGGCATTAACACAAGACAGAACAAGAGGTGGCATTAATAGGGTATTAATTTCATCAACACAAGACAGAACAAGAGGTGGCATTAATAGGGTATTAATTTCATCAACACAAGACAGAACACGAAACAATGGGTATTGAATAGAAGTGTTTGTAGAAAGCCTATTGGTCCATATTTCTTGATGCTTCTATATTGGAGCGGAGTCTTGAGGTGGGTAGAATATAGTTGTGCAATAATTGGCTGTTGATTGCTGGTGTTGACTTCTTGATGTGTAGTGCCTCGCAAACGTCAAGCCGCCTGCTATCGCTGTATCTATCGATGATTTCTGTGTTGTTTACTAGGATTTCTCTGGCGATGGTTTGGTTGTGGGAAGAGATTATATGTTCCTTAATGGAGACCTGTTGCTTATGCAACAGGTTAGAATTATTAATCTTACTTTTTCGGTCATATTTAATAATATATATATATATATATATATATATATATATATATATATATATATATATATATATATATATATATATATATATATATATATAATGTATATATATATATGTTTGTGTATGTGTGTGCGTGTGTGTGTGTATGTATATGTATCAACAGAAATAGCTTAGTAAACAACTCAGCAGAGACGTAATGATGACTAAGATCTCTTAAGAACAAGAGTAAACAGAGTGAGAATGGTCGAGGCAGGCATGCCACACCCAGGATAACTCAAGTGTCTAAAGCCAAGATGGTCGGCATATTACTAACTAGGCTAGTCATACTACTAACTAACTAAGGTAGGCATTTGTTGTTACAAGTGTTGTTGTTACAGGTGATGTTGTGGTGGTGGCTGTGTTTGTTGGTACAGCTGTTGTTATTGTTGTGGCTGTGTTTGCTGGTACAGATGCTCTTGTGGCTGTGTTTGTTGGTACAGCTGTTGTTATTGTTGTGGCTGTGTTTGCTGGTACAGATGCTCTTGTGGCTGTGTTTGTTGGTACAGTTGTTGTTATTGTTGTGGCTGTGTTTGTTGGTACAGCTGTTGTGGCTGTGTTTGTTGGTACAGCTGTTGTTATTGTTGTGGCTGTGATTGCTGGTACAGATGCTCTTTTGGGTGTGTTTGTTGGTACAGATGCTGTTGTGACTGTGATTGCTGGTACAGTTGCTGTTGTGGCTGTGTTTGCTGGTACAGTTGCTGTTGTGACTGTGTTTGCTGGTACAGTTGCTGTTGTGACTGTGTTTGCTGGTACAGTTGCTGTTGTGGCTGTGTTTGCTGGTGCAGTTGCTGTTGTGACTGTGTTTGCTGGTACAGTTGCTGTTGTGGCTGTGTTTGCTGGTACAGTTGCTGTTGTGACTGTGTTTGCTGGTACAGATGCTGTTGTGGCTGTGTTTGCTGGTACAGATGCTGTTGTGGCTGTGTTTGCTGGTACAGTTGCTGTTGTGACTGTGTTTGCTGGTACAGATGCTGTTGTGACTGTGTTTGCTGGTACAGTTGCTGTTGTGGCTGTGTTTGCTGGTACAGTTGCTGTTGTGACTGTGTTTGCTGGTACAGTTGCTGTTGTGACTGTGTTTGCTGGTACAGATGCTGTTGTGGCTGTGTTTGCTGGTACAGATGCTGTTGTGACTGTGTTTGCTGGTACAGTTGCTGTTGTGACTGTGTTTGCTGGTACAGATGCTGTTGTGGCTGTGTTTGCTGGTACAGATGCTGTTGTGGCTGTGTTTGCTGGTACAGTTGCTGTTGTGACTGTGTTTGCTGGTACAGATGCTGTTGTGACTGTGTTTGCTGGTACAGTTGCTGTTGTGGCTGTGTTTGCTGGTACAGTTGCTGTTGTGACTGTGTTTGCTGGTACAGTTGCTGTTGTGACTGTGTTTGCTGGTACAGATGCTGTTGTGGCTTTGTTTGCTGGTACAGTTGCTGTTGTGACTGTGTTTGCTGGTACAGTTTCTGTTGTGACTGTGTTTGCTGGTACAGATGCTGTTGTGGCTGTGTTTGCTGGTACAGTTGCTGTTGTGGCTGTGTTTGCTGGTACAGTTGCTGTTGTGGCTGTGTTTGCTGGTACAGATGCTGTTGTGACTGTGTTTGCTGGTACAGTTGCTGTTGTGGCTGTGTTTGCTGGTACAGTTGCTGTTGTGGCTGTGTTTGCTGGTACAGTTGCTGTTGTGGCTGTGTTTGCTGGTACAGTTGCTGTTGTGGCTGTGTTTGCTGGTACAGTTGCTGTTGTGGCTGTGTTTGCTGGTACAGTTGCTGTTGTGACTGTGTTTGCTGGTACAGTTGCTGTTGTGACTGTGTTTGCTGGTACAGTTGCTGTTGTGGCTGTGTTTGCTGGTACAGTTGCTGTTGTGGCTGTGTTTGCTGGTACAGTTGCTGTTGTGGCTGTACTTGTTGGTACAGTTGTTGTTGTGGCTGTGTTTGCTGGTACAGTTGCTGTTGTGACTGTGTTTGCTGGTACAGTTGCTGTTGTGGCTGTGTTTGCTGGTACAGTTGCTGTTGTGGCTGTGTTTGCTGGTACAGTTGCTGTTGTGGCTGTGTTTGCTGGTACAGTTGCTGTTGTGGCTGTACTTGTTGGTACAGTTGCTGTTGTGGCTGTACTTGTTGGTACAGTTGCTGTTGTGGCTGTACTTGTTGGTACAGTTGCTGTTGTGGCTGTACTTGTTGGTACAGTTGCTGTTGTGGCTGTACTTGTTGGTACAGTTGCTGTTGTGGCTGTACTTGTTGGTACAGTTGCTGTTGTGGCTGTACTTGTTGGTACAGTTGCTGTTGTGGCTGTACTTGTTGGTACAGTTGCTGTTGTGGCTGTACTTGTTGGTACAGTTGCTGTTGTGGCTGTACTTGTTGGTACAGTTGCTGTTGTGGCTGTACTTGTTGGTACAGTTGCTGTTGTGGCTGTACTTGTTGGTACAGTTGCTGTTGTGGCTGTACTTGTTGGTACAGTTGCTGTTGTGGCTGTACTTGTTGGTACAGTTGCTGTTGTGGCTGTACTTGTTGGTACAGTTGCTGTTGTGGCTGTACTTGTTGGTACAGTTGCTGTTGTGGCTGTACTTGTTGGTACAGTTGCTGTTGTGGCTGTACTTGTTGGTACAGTTGCTGTTGTGGCTGTACTTGTTGGTACAGTTGCTGTTGTGGCTGTACTTGTTGGTACAGTTGCTGTTGTGGCTGTACTTGTTGGTACAGTTGCTGTTGTGGCTGTACTTGTTGGTACAGTTGCTGTTGTGGCTGTACTTGTTGGTACAGTTGCTGTTGTGGCTGTACTTGTTGGTACAGTTGCTGTTGTGGCTGTACTTGTTGGTACAGTTGCTGTTGTGGCTGTACTTGTTGGTACAGTTGCTGTTGTGGCTGTACTTGTTGGTACAGTTGCTGTTGTGGCTGTACTTGTTGGTACAGTTGCTGTTGTGGCTGTACTTGCTGGTCTGGCTGGTGTGGGGGGTCTGGCTGGTGTGGGAGGTCTGGCTGGTGTGGGAGGTCTGGCTGGTGTGGGAGGTCTGGCTGGTGTGGGGGGTCTGGCTGGTGTGGGAGGTCTGGCTGGTGTGGGAGGTCTGGCTGGTGTGGGAGGTCTAGCTGGTGTGGGAGGTCTGGCTGGTGTGGGAGGTCTGGCTGGTGTGGGAGGTCTGGCTGGTGTGGGAGGTCTGGCTGGTGTGGGAGGTCTGGCTGGTGTGGGGGGTCTGACTGGTGTGGGAGGTCTGGCTGGTGTGGGAGGTCTGGCTGGTGTGGGAGGTCTGGCTGGTGTGGGAGGTCTGGCTGGTGTGGGAGGTCTGGATGGTGTGGGGGGTCTGGCTGGTGTGGGGGGTCTGGCTGGTGTGGGAGGTCTGGCTGGTGTGGGAGGTCTGGCTGGTGTGGGAGGTCTGGCTGGTGTGGGAGGTCTGGCTGGTGTGGGGGGTCTGGCTGGTGTGGGAGGTCTGGCTGGTGTGGGAGGTCTGGCTGTTGTGGGGGGGTCTGGCTGGTGTGGGGGGTCTGTCAGGTATTTCTACAAACCTAGCCTAAACTAACCTAACTTAACCTGCCAACCTAGCCTATTTCCTAGTCAAAACAAACATAACCTAATCTAAGCTAACCTAACCTAACCTAACGTAACTAACTCCTGGATACCTATTTACTGTTAGGTGAATAGATGTATTCGGTGATAGGAAACGCTACCTACAATTACAGCCCTTCTTCTTTTTCTATTTCTACAAACCTAGCCTATTTCCTAGCCTAAATTAACCTAACCTAAGGTAATCTAACTAACTCCTGGATACCTATTTACTGCTACGTGAACAGAGAAGACACACTACCAACAATTACTGCCCTATTTCTATTTCAACAAAAATAGCCTATTTCTTAGCCTAAACTAATCTAACCTAATTAAACCTAACCTAACCTAATCTAACCTTACCTATATATATACTTCACTACTCACTATCATCATCACTACACACTACTCACTAACATCATCACTACCTCACTACTCACCATCATCATCACTACCACAATACTCACTAACATCATCACTACCTCCCTACTCACCATCATCATCACTACCTCACTACTCACCATCACTACCACACTACTCACCATCATCACTACCACACTACTCACCATCATCATCACTACCTCACTACTCACCATCACTACCACACTACTCACCATCATCACAACCTCACTACTCACTAACATCATCACTTCCTCACTACTCACCATCATCATCACTACCTCTCTACTCACCATCATCATCACTACCTCTCTACTCACCATCATCATTACCTCACTACTCACCATCACCATCACTACCTCACTATCATCATCACTACCTCTCTACTCACCATCATCATCATTACCTCACTACTCACCATCACTACCACACTACTCACCATCATCACTACCTCACTACTCACCATCACTACCACACTACTCACCATCATCACTACCTCAATACTCACTAACATCATCACTTCCTCACTACTCACTATCATCATCACTACTCACCATCATCACTACCACACTACTCATAAACATCATCACTACCACACTACTCATAAACATCATCACTACCACACTACTCACCATCATCACTACTCACCATCATCACTACCACACTACTCATAAACATCATCACTACCACACTACTCACCATCATCACTACCACACTACTCTTAACCATCATCACTACCTCATTATCATCATCACTACCACACTACTCACCATCATCACTACCACACTACTCTTAACCATCATCACTACCTCACCATCATCACTACCTCACACTACCTCACCATCATCATCACTACCTCACCATCATCATCACTACCTCACTACTCACCATCATCACTACCACAATACTCACCATCATCATCACTACCACAATACTCACGATCAACATCACTAACCACACTACTTAGCAACACCATCACTATCACACTACTCACCATCATCATCACTACCTCACTACTCACCATCATCATCACTACCTCACTACTCACTATCATCATCACTACCACAATACTCTCGATCAATATCACTAACCACACTACTCATTATCATCATCACTACCACACTACTCACCATCATCACTACCACACTATTCACTATCATCACTACCTCACTACTCACCATCATCACTACCACTACTCTCTATCATCACTTCTCACCATCAGCATCACTACCTCACTATCATCATCACTACCACACTACTCACCATCAGCATCACTACCACACTATTCACTATCATCATCACTACCTCACTACTCACCATCATCATCACTACCACACTACTCACCATCATCATAACTACCTCACTACTCACTATCATCATCACTACAACACTACTCATCATCATCATCACTACCACACTACTCACTGTCATCACTTCTATCACTACTCACCATCATCATCACTACCACACTACTCACCATCATCATCACTACCACACTACTCACCATCATCATCACTACCTCACTACTCACTATCATCATCACTACCTCACTACTCACCATCATCACTACCTCACTAATCACTATCATCATCACTACTCACCATCATCATCACTACCACACTATTCACTATCATTATCACTACCACACTACTCACCATCATCATCACTACCACACTATTCACTATCATCATCCCTACCTCACTATCACCATCACTACCTCACTATCATAATAACTACCACACTACTCACCATCATCATCACTACTACACTATTCACTATCATCATCACTACTCACTATCATCACTTCTATCACTTCTCACCATCATCATCACTACCACACTATTCACCATCATCACTACTACACTACTCACTATCATCATCACTACCACACTATTCACTATCATCATCACTACCATACTACTCACCATCATCATCTTTACCTCACTACTCACCATCATCATCACTACATCACTATCATCATCACTACCACACTACTCACCATCATCATCACTACCACACTACTCACCGTCATCATCACTACCTCACTACTCACCATCATCATCACTACCTCACTACTCACTATCATCATCACTACCTCACTACTCACCATCATCACTACCACACTACGCACTATCATCACTTCTCACCATCATCATCACTACCCACTATCATCATCACTACCACACAATTCACCATCATCATCACTACCACACTTCACTATCATCATCAATACCACACTACTCACCATCATCATCACTACCTCACTACTCACCATCATCATCACTACCACACTACTCACCATCATCATCACTACCACACTTCACCATCATCATCACTACCTCACTACTCACTATCATCATCACTACCACACTATTCACTATCATCATCACTACCACACTACTCACCATCATCATCACTACCACACTACTCACCATCATCATCACTACCTCACTACTCACCATCATCACTACTCACTATCACTACCACACTACTCGCCGAGTAGTGTGGTGGTGATGATAGTGAGTAGTGTGGTAGTGATGATGGTGAGTAGTGTGGTAGTGATGATGTTTATGAGTAGTGTGGTAGTGATGATGGTGGGTAGTGATAATGGTGAGTAGTGATGATGATGATGATGGTGAGTAGTGAGGAAGTGATGATGTTAGTGAGTAGTGAGGAAATGATGATGGTGGTGAGTAGAGAAGTAGTGATGATGATGGTGAGTAGTGAGGTAGTGATGATGGTGAGTAGTGTGGGAGTGATGGTGAGTAGTGAGGTAGTGATGATGATGGTGAGTAGTGTGGTAGTGATGGTGAGTAGTGAGGTAGTGATGATGATGGTGAGTAGTGAGGTAATGATGATGATGGCGAGTAGTGTGGTAGTGATGATGTTAGTGAGTAGAGAGGTAATGATGATGATGGCGAGTAGTGTGGTAGTGATGATGATGGTGAGGTAGTGATGATGATGGTGAGTAGAGAGGTAGTGATGATGTTAGTGAGTAGAGAGGTAGTGATGATGATGGTGAGTAGAGAGGTAGTGATGATGATGGTGAGGTAGTGATGTTGATGGTGAGTAGTGAGGTAATGATGATGGTGAGTAGAGAGGTAGTGATGATGATGGTGAGTAGAGAGGTAGTGATGATGATGGTGAGTAGTGAGGTAGTGATGATGTTAGTGAGTAGTGTGGTAGTGATGATGATAGTGAGTAGTGAAGTATATATATAGGTAAGGTTAGATTAGGTTAGGTTAGGTTTAATTAGGTTAGATTAGTTTAGGCTAAGAAATAGGCTATTTTTGTTGAAATAGAAATAGGGCAGTAATTGTTGGTAGCGTGTCTTCTCTGTTCACGTAGCAGTAAATAGGTATCCAGGAGTTAGTTAGATTACCTTAGGTTAGGTTAGTTTAGGCTAGGAAATAGGCTAGCTTTGTAGAAATACAAAAAGAAGAAGGGCTGTAATTGTAGGTAGCGTTTCCTATCACCGAATACATCTATTCACCTAACAGTAAATAGGTATCCAGGAGTTAGTTACGTTAGGTTAGCTTAGATTAGGATATGTTTGTTTTGACTAGGAAATAGGCTAGGTTTGCAGGTTAAGTTAGGTTAGTTTAGGCTAGGTTTGTAGAAATAGAAAAAGGGCTGTAATTGTTGGTAGCCTATCTAACCTAACCAAGGAACCTAACCAACCAACCTAATCAACCAACGTAACCAACCAACCTAACCAATGTAACCAACCAACCTAACCAATGTAACCAACCAACCTAACCAACGTAACCAACCAACCTAACCAATGTAACCAACCTAAGCAACCAACCTAAGCAAGCAACCTAAGCAACCTAACCTAACCAACCAACCAACCTAACCAACCAACCAACCTAACCTAACCTAACCTAACCTAACCTAACCTAACCTCACCTAACCTAACCAACCTAACAAACCAACGTAACTAACCAACCAACCAACCTAAGCTATCTAACCTAACCAACCAACCTATCCAACCAACCTTAGCTATCTAACCTAACCAACCAACCTAAGCTATCTAGCCTAACCAACCAACCTAAGCTATCTAACCTAACCAACCAACCTAACCAACCAACCTAAGCAACCTAACCTAACCAACCTAACCTAACCAACCTAACAAACGAACCTAACCAACCAACGCTATCTAACCTAACCAACCAACCTAACCTAACCTAACCTAACCAACCAACCAACCCAACCTAACCTAACCAACCAACCTAAGCAATCTAACCTAACCAACCAACCTAACCAACCAACCAACCTAACCAACCTAAGCAATCTAACCTAACCAACTAACCTAACCAACCAACCTAACCAACCAACCAACCTAACCAACCAACCAACCTAACCAACCAACCTAACCAACCAACCAACCTAACCAACCTAAGCAATCTAACCTAACCAACTAACCTAACCAACTAACCTAACCAACCAACTTAAGCTATCTAACCTAACCAACCAACCTAAGCTATCTAACCAACCTATCCAACCAACCTAACCAAGCAACCTAACCAACCAACCTAACCAAGCAACCTAACCAACCAACCTAACCAAGGAACCTAACCAACCAACCTAACCAATGTAAGCTATCTAACCTAACCAACCAACCTAACCAACGTATCCAACCTAACCAACCAACCTAAGCAACCAACCTAAGCAACCTAACCTAACCAACCAACCTAAGCTATCTAACCTAACCAACCAACCTAAGCTATCTAACCTAACCAACCAACCTAAGCTATCTAACCTAACCAAGCAACCTAACCGAAGAACCTAATCAACCAACCTAACCAACCAACCAACGTAACCAACCAACCTTAGCTATCCAACCAACCTAACTAACCTAACCAAGCAACCTAAGCTATCTAACCTAACCAACCAACCTAAGCTATCTAACCTAACCAACCAACCTAAGCTATCTAACCTAACCAACCAACCTAAGCTATCTAACCTAACCGAAGAACCTAACCAACCAACCTAACCGAAGAACCTAATCAACCAACCTAACCAAGCAACCTAACCAACCAACCAACGTAACCAACCAACCTTAGCTATCCAACCAACCTAACTAACCTAACCAAGCAACCTAAGCTATCTAACCTAACCAAGCAACCTAACCAAGCAACCTAACCAACCAACCAACCTAACCAACGCAACCAACCAACCTAACCTAACAATGTAACCTAACCTGAGCAACCTAACCTAACCAACGTAACCAACCAACCTAAGCAATGTAACCTAACCAACCAACCAACCTAACCAACCAACCAACCTAACCAACCAACCAACCTAACCAACCTAACCTGAGCAACCTAACCTGAGCAACCTAACCTGAGCAACCTAACCTGAGCAACCTAACCTGAGCAACCAACCTAACCTAACCAACCAACCTAACCAACCAACCTAACCAACCTAACCAACCAACCAACCTAACCAACCAACCTAACCAACCAACCAACCTAACCTGAGCAACCTAACCAACCAACCAACCAACCTAACCAACCAACCTAACCAACCAACCTAACCAACCAACCTAACCAACCAACCAACCTAACCTGAGCAACCTAACCAACCAACCAACCTAACCAACCAACCTAACCAACCAACCAACCAACCTAACCAACCAACCTAACCAACCAACCAACCTAACCAACCAACCAACCTAACCAACCAACCAACCTAACCAACCGACCTAACCAACCAACCTAACCAACCAACCAACCAACCTAACTAACCAACCTAACCAACCAACCTAACCAACCAACCAACCTAACCAACCAACCTAACCAACCAACCTAACCAACCAACCTAACCAACCTAATTATGTTATTATATTATTATTATTATTATATTATTATTATATTATTATTATTATTATATATTATATTATTATATTATTATTATTATTATTATATATTATATTATATTATTATTATTATTATTATATATTATATTATTATTATACAACCTTATTATATTATCAACTCCCTTCTTATTATCTGACACCAACCTTCGGTTCGTGTCAGAGTCCATGAGTGTCCGTGTGCGTGTCCGTGTGAGTGTCCGTGTCCGTGTATCCAAGGGGTTTTGGGTCCAGGAAGCTATTTGTGTCGACCCAAATTGCCTCCCTTCTCCCCACCTGAAATCCAGGTGGATTGAAAGACCTGCCCGAGGTCAGTGGATCCAGGTATCCGTCCGTGGCCCCCCGGACTTCAACCCTTCCCCACATTCCAAGGAGTCGGTCAATCAATCTTCGGCTATCCAGAGAATCTATCGAAACTGATGCTCCTACAGGAGGGGACACACAGAGAAATCTGTGCCCTGTACTTGCAACCGTTCCGACAGGCTCGAACGCAGATCTATCCGGATTAGGAACTTGTTCTATCCGACTAGGCCACGCTGGAGTTGCCTTCTGAATCAAATTTGGCACTTGTATTTATATCTCATAGCAAGGTTAGTTAGTGTCTATTTATCAACAGTTGCAATGATTGATATGTTAAGTTGTTAATTTGTGTTGACAGTTAGAAATACCAGACAGCTTTGTTTGATTAGGTTGCAGTCCCGTGAGGCAGTGTTATGGATGAATATTGGAGAATTTAGGCTAACTGACATGTGTGTGTGTGTGTGTGTGTGTGTACTCACCTAGTTGTACTCACCTAGTTGTGTTTGCGGGGGTTGAGCTCTGGCTCTTTGGTCCCGCCTCTCAACCGTCAATCAACAGGTGTACAGATTCCTGAGCCTATTGGGCTCTATCATATCTACACTTGAAACTGTGTATGGAGTCAGCCTCCACCACATCACCTCCTAATGCATTCCATTTGTCAACCACTCTGACACTAAACAAGTTCTTTCAAATATCTCTGTGGCTCATTTGGGCACTCAGTTTCCACCTGTGTCCCCTGTGTCCCCTGTGTCAACCGACTGTCTCACCACTCGGCTGTTAAAGGCTTTGTCTCAGGTTAGTGTGGGTCACCCAGGTGTGGGAGGAGACACAGGTGTGGGTGTTGGTGCAGGTGTGGGAGACCATGTAGGTGTGGAGGACCACAGATACTAGGGGGGGGGGAAATGACGATGATGTGTGAGATGACGGGTGTGGCATGTGATATTGGTACATATGAGACTGGGTGTTTAGAAATATGTGGTTTTGGGGGGTGAGTGAGAGTGAGTGAACTGTGAGGGTGAGAGTGAGTGAACTGTGAGGGTGAGAGTGAGTGACTGTGAGAGAGGGTGAGTGAGAGTGATTGGACTGTAAGAGAGGGTGAGTGAGAGTGAATGGACTGTGAGAAGGGTGAGTGAGTGGGTGGAGGTTGGTGTGAAATGTCAGCAGGTGAGAGGGTCCACAGTAGTTTCCCCTCACCCCCTCCCCTTCCCCCTCATCCACCTACACTTTCATCCTCATCCACCTGCCTCTTCACTCCAGGACCCCCCCCCCCCCCACACATCTGCCCTTTCCTCATAACTCCTCATCTGCCATCTGAGGCCAGTGGCACTCACCTCCCCCCCCCCTACATCTGAGTGCCTCACACACACTTGTATGCCGCTAGCAGGTGTGTGTGTGACGTGTGTATGAAGCCCTCATGTATGCTGCCCTCACGTCTATGCTTCCCATATGAGTATGCTGCACAGGCATATGTGCAGTCTGCGAGCCTGTCACCCACGCTCCTATGCCTCATGACACTCGTGAGGTACACATACACACACACTCATATTTGGCCAACACACTCATGCCGCCCACATACTCATGCCGCCCACATACTCATGCCGCCCATGGACTCATAGCACCGCCAAACCCATGAGTGTTCATCAATAAACACTCGGGCGTAATAGACGCATTCCAGCACATATGTACGCCCGCACATACGTACACCCGCACGTACGTACGTCCGCACATATGTACGCCCACACGTACACACTGGGAAGCATACACGAACCGCCCTCTCAGACCACCTCGGTAGTTATATAAGTATTTGCGATGGTCCGAAAGCATATTACGGTTTCAGTGATAGCCTACAGACAAACAGGGAAATGAACCTTTGTCCTAAACAGAAATTATTCTCAAGTTATACATTTATTGTAATATAAATCCAGACGGGACACCACGAGCGAAGCTCTCGTCATGTAAGTACATTTAGGTAGTTACGCACACACACACATATATGTAAACAAAACACATAGCCTGTCATACAGGAATTGTAGGTTTATATCTACAGATGACTGGAAGGAAGAGAGACCACGTGGTTTAAGCTGTATATATGTTGTTGTTGTTGAGTTAGGGGCGACGACGATCGTGGGATCGGATGCGCCCCGGCGTACCCGTGAAGGGTGAATCGCAGAAAAGCCAGAAGAGGCGAAACGCCAAGCCAAAACGCGAAACGAGTGACGCCAAGCACTAGAAACTAATATGCCACACGGCAAAGCTACGCACAAAGGGAGAGGCAGAAGCACATAATAGAACAGGGCAAACAAACAGCCAGAAGGGCACACAGCACGTCATAGAGCAAACACACAAGAAATCAGAGCACAAACTTGCCCGGGAACTTGGCCCGCGGGAATCTTACATTGAACGCCTCCCAGAGCACCCATTGCCAAGGGTCTCGTCCATCCACCGGTGACGCCATAACATCTGGAACCGGGGCAACAAACACCTGCAAACTGGGGACCCAGATGGTAGTACTCATGAGGCGAGAAGTCGCCACTCGCCCCCACAGGAAGGGAACTTGCCCCCCACGAAAACACTCCGGTCCGTCAGACAGCAGTAACTCGGCAATCTTCGACCAGTGACCCGGTGGCATCACAGACGCCGGCAACACGTCCCCCAGGGCCCCAACGCGCACCCGCACCACAGGGGTACCCGTGGCCCCGGGCACACCACCAGACGACAGCAGGGAACCCGGACGGCGCGCATCCTTCCGTAACGTCACCACCAGGCCACGCCCAGCACCAGAGTCCACACCATCCCTGGCAGCGGGAGCCACCACCCCCCACTGTGGAGAGTCCCCCGGCGGAGAAAGAACCGAAGGCACGTCCGAGACACAGGCACCAGCACCGGCAGGCACATGGACCTCCGCCACCACGAACCGCGGAGACATCGACGCATCCGTATCCACACTGTCAACATCTGAAGCCCCACAGTCACTGAAGTCACCAACGTCGGCCCAGGAAGAAGACGAACGCCGGGAACGTTTGGGCACCGGCCGGATATCGTCACAGCCGGTAAGTAACCCAGAAACACGGGTACCACGAGCCGAAGGAACCGATGCCAGGACGGCAGCAGCCTCTACCACAGGGGGAACCGGACCACACACAGCAGGAGGCTCCGCAGTCACCCCAGCACCCAGCACATCCGGGACCCGAGTCACGGACACAGGGCCAGGCGCAGCATCAGAAGACGAGGGAGAAGACAGTGACGTCACACAGGGAGCTCCAGGGAGGGCCACGGGAGCAGCTGGGACAGCGACAGGATCAGGCAGACCAACCGACGGTACCTCAAGAACCGGAGGAGGGACGGCAACAACCGGAGGAGGGACGGCAACAACCGGAGGAGGGACGGCAACAACCGGGGAAGGGACGGCAACAACCGGAGGAGGGACGGCAACAACCGGAGGAGGGACGGCAACAACCGGAGGAGGGACGGCAACAACCGGAGGAGGGACGGCAACAACCGGAGGAACGGCAGGCGCAGCCGGGGAAGCTGCAGCAGCAGACGGGACGCGCACCACCTCATCAACATCACCGGGGATAGTGGGCTCCTGAGCTACCGTGCAGTGAGGACGTGTCGCCTGCTGCTCCGGTGGTTTGAGTCGGTTCTCACTACGTGTAGAGAGCCATGGGGAAGGCTCAGCGCAAGAGGGAATGGAAGCAGCTTTCAGACGAGGAAGGACGGGGGACCGATGTGCAGCAGGCCCCAAAGAAAACTGCTATCGAGGCTTTACCACTTGCTTCTACCAGCAAGTCAGCGGACGTAATGGACCTAGAGAGGACAGCGTCAGTCACACACCAGCCAGTGTCACTCAATGCTTCTCTGTCCGCAACGCTGCCGCGGGACGGCAGTATGAGTCAGGAGAGGACACCACCGGTTTCACGCCAGCCAATGTCGGCCATTGTTCCTCTCTCCACAGCCCAGCTGCAGGACAGCAGTATGGGACAGGGGAGGACACCACCAGTCTCACACCAGACATCGCCAGCCTCTGCACTTCTTCCGAAATTCAAGATCATGCAGACCGACCACTTTCCTACAGCATATGGAGTAGTAACGGCGATGGAAAAAGAACAACCAGAGCTCAAACTTTCCATTACAGTCAACCTGAAGGGAGAAATAATACTGACACCTCAAGACCAAGAGACTGCACATTACTTAGAGAAGGTAAGAGTCCTGCAGGGGAAACCTGTGTGCTTGGTAAAGCTGGACCCTTCAGAACGACGCACACGAGTCGTGCTTTTGGGATACCCAATCGACTTTCCCCTGGATCCAGTGCTAGAACACAAGCAAGTCCTGAGTGCGGAACGTTGCCACACAAAAGTAGACAAGGCAGCGACGCGTCAGGTTCTGGTGACCGTCATGGGACATGTGCCGGAAACTTTCGGTCTTGGAAATTGGGGGACATACCGACAGAGGCCATACGTCCCGGAACCCCTACGCTGCTTCAGGTGTCAGAAATACGGCCACCATCAGTCACGCTGCACAGGACAGGAGAGGTGCGGAGTGTGCAGCCTGAGACATCCCACCAAAGACTGTATTGCCAAGCACAAGGCAAACCAGACCACAACAGCCAAATGTCCAAATTGTGGAGGCAAACATCATGCCTGGAGCACAACCTGCTCTGCACGGAAACAAAAAGTGCAGACAGCTCAGGCCAGGGTCAACACACTGACCAGCGGTACATCCACCAACACCACCGTCTGGAACACTCGTGCACAGCCACAACAGCCACCCGCTCTCACAGAGCAAAATTTCCCGAATCTGTCAATTCCGAATCAGACATTACACGAAAGTGTTGCAGAAGTCCAGCAAGTGCAAATGAGCAGAAAACACTTACTTTCGGAATCTACTCACCAGCTATACAGTTTTACCGAGGTCCAGCTGCAAACCATCGTGAAGATCATGGCAGAGACCATTATCAATTGCCTACAGATGACGCAGAACGCCTCACAACAACAGACTCAAGACATCACTTGTGTGATAATGGACAAGATCGTGCAGCAGACCACAGTTACACGAGAAATAGACAGTCTCCGACAGGATGGAGCACAAGAGGACAAACAACGCAACTTGGACGTACTGACTACCGACAACAGTCGGCTAGTCAAGACACCGGAACATCGACATTCACAAACGCAACTGCAAGACGCAGTGACCACCCACGATCAACAGAATCTTCAAACACAGGAGACAGACAACAACAGCCAATGCAGTCTGATCTGCAGCAACGCCAACAAAGACGTATTGAACAGCAGAGATGCGCAGGTTCCGCCAACACAAGAAACGGCCGCGAGCAATCAATGCAGTCCGACTTGCAGCAATCCCAACAACAAAGTGATGGACCACAGTTCTGCACAGATTCCAACAATGCCGGGGTTGACCACGGACAATCAATGCAGTCCGACCTGCAGCACTTCCAACACCATAGCGATGGACCACAGTTATGCACAGATTCCAACAACGTCGGGGATGACCACGAACTATCAATGCAGTCCGATTTGCAGCGACACGACTTGCGAGGCGGAGAATATAGAGGTCGATTCCGAGGAGGAGTTCTAGTAGAACAAGCTACACCAACCGAACCCGTCGTCTGGCCATTACGAATTCTGCAGTGGAACATACAAGGTCTTGGAAATAAAAAACACACACTTCAGGAGGCTGCAATCAGCACGAAAGCAGATATAATCGTTTTGGAAGAAACTCTTTTCCCAGCCACGAAATCCTTCAGATTAGCTGGATATCAGCACTATGTTCTCCCGTATGAGCAGGGGAGACTAAGAGGATTAATGACCCTAGTCAGAAACACCATACCCAGCAAGAAAATAGACTCGGTTTCATGTGGGGATGGAGTAGAGGTATTAGCAGTAACAGTGAATATGGCTAATTTTGAGCTCCTCATATACAACGTCTACAAGCCCCCTAGACGTAAACTAGAAGCAGAGGCAGTGCTTGCCTTGGCCACGCAGGAAAATTTAATTCTTGCTGGAGATTTTAATGCTCATCATCCAGAGTTAGGTGCAACTGGGCCAGCCAATGCAGATGGGCGCCATTTAGCTGCAGCTCTGCGAGAAGTACCTGAAATTACACTTCTCAACACTGGGGAACCCACTCACATTCTAGGAGGTTCCCTTGATCTTACATTCATCTCCACAGCACTCCAGCAACAGGCGAAGTGGGAAGTAGACCCGGTGATCACTAGTGACCACTATGCTACTGTCACGACACTCAACCTGGCACGACCTCCTACACCTCCTGCGCGGCCTCGGTGGAATTTAGGAAAGGCCAATTGGAATGTATACCAGGAAGAACTTGAAAAATGGTATGCAACGTACACGCCACCTGGGGATTTGAACATACACGAGACCAATCTGCAGGAAGCCGTTGCAGCTGCTGCGAACAAAGCTATTCCAATCATTATCACAGGTAACACGAAACGAAAGAACTATTGGTTCTATAGTAATGACGTTAAAGAACAGAACCACAGAGTCAACATCTTCAGAAAACATCTAAAGAGAAACCCCACACCAGAAGGAAGAACTCTGCTACGAGCGGTGATATCTGAAGCAAGGCGAGTTTCTCGAGAAGTAAAGGAGGCAAGATGGTTTGAGTGGTGTCAAACTCTAAATGAACATAGTAGTCTTGGCAAGATATGGGGTCAGATTAAAACTATATCAGGTCGACCAGCCCGGCCACAGGCATGTATTCAACCATTGCAGGAGGCTGAGAGACTTGCTCTCCAATTTGCAGAAAGAACAGCTTCATATCAGCTTCCTGCAATGGTCCGAAGGCAGCAAGACCACTTAAAACAAGAGAGGATGACAGTCATTCATGAGGGCTTAGCTATAAATGACGAATGTGACTGTCCCTTCACCGAACAGGAACTAAGCAGAGCCAAAAAGGGTGGTAAGGACACTGCACCAGGTGCTGATAACATTACATACTCAATGATCGCACATGCAGGTCCTGCTGGAGACCGAGGGATGTTGGACGTCATCAATGCGTCTTGGCAGCAAGGCAAACTACCGCCCTCTTGGAAGAAAGCAGACATCATACCGATTCCTAAGCCGAATGAACCTGGCAATTACAGACCCATTTCCTTAACATCATGCGTTAGTAAAACTGCAGAACGGATGGTCTTAAATAGGCTACTGTGGAAGACTGGAGACCTTCATAAACACATATTTGGCTTCACTAGAGGTGTAGGTACTGCCAACTGCATAGCAACATTACTAGGAACAGTTAACTCGGGTCCAGCTATAGTGGTCTTCCTTGATCTGGAAAAAGCATTTGAACTTGCAAGCCCGCCAGCAATACTACACACCTTAGTTAAAAAAGGTGTGAGGGGGAAAATGCTAGCATGGATTCAAGAGTACCTAAGTCACAGGTATGCCAGAGTAAAGTTGCAAGGACAAGTGTCGGACTACCACTTGCACGAGAATGGGACTCCAAAGGAGGAGTCCTCAGTCCTAGTCTTTTTAACATCCTTATGGAAAACCTTGTTACCATGTCCTTTACAGAAGGGGTTACATTGCTAAGCTATGCTGATGATCTAGCATTAGTCGTTACGGGTCCTTCACTTCTAAATAAAGCTCAAGGTGCTTTAGATCAAGTGACATCTGAATGCAGTGTTTTAGGGCTAAAAATATCTGCACAGAAGTCTAAGGCGATGAGACTAGGTGGCAAGGCTCCAGACAGGCACCTACGCATTCAGGACATTAACCTTCAGTGGGTTCCACAATATCGATATCTCGGAGTGTGGATTGATTTTAAGATGACATTCAATAAGCAAATTCAATATCTAAAGGAGAAAGCAAAGTCACGAATAAATATAATGAGAGCAATCACAGGGCCCCGTCTAGGAGCGGGACACAGAGTGTTGAGAATGTTTTACATACACGCCGTTCGTTCCCTGGTTGATTATGCAGCACCTGCCTTACTCACTCTTTCTCCTGGTCAGTGGGCAAACGTTGAGGTTCTTCAAAATGATGCATTGCGAGTCATAACAGGTGCTCCCAGATGGACTAAAATCCTGAACCTAAGACTAGAGACAAAGCTAACGTCGAATGAAATAAGGGTAAAGGGTATTGCTGCGTGCATGCTGACCAAGATATTGACTAGACCTAGAATCAGTTCACTTAAAGATTTGATCACTGGAGCACTAACTCTGGACAGAAGAGCCTCCAATAGCAACAGGTGGACCCATTGTGCGTTAAACGCCATCGATACGTTTGATATGGCAAACACAGTCACTGAGAGGGGTGTCGACGACATACATGCAGACTTTGTTATACAAGCCCCTTGGGAATCTCTGCCAGCAGACTTTCAGATTATGGCTCTTGACGGAAAGAAGAACCAGACACATCCTCATCTGCTACGTCACATTGCACAGATGCATATAGAAGCAAACATGGCATCCGACAGCTTCACTTACTTCACGGATGGGTCAGTAGACCAGCAGGGACAAGAAACCGGAGCTGCAGTTAAAGCAGGAAACTCTGTATATAGTTGGAGGCTCTCAAATGGGTGTTCGACTTTATAGACTGAGATGCTAGCCATTCAAAAGGCTTTGGAACATGCTCTTGCTGAACACCGCCAACATGTTATCGTCCATACAGATTCGAGAACCGCCATTGAAACCTTGCAACAGGAACACATATGTGATAACATCCATCTGATCACCAATGTCTTATCATTCATGCACACACTCCACCGACAAGGCCGACGGGTGCTTATCAACTGGGTGCCAAGTCATGTGGGACTATTAGGTAATGACATTGCAGACGAAGCTGCGAAACTTGCTACTAAGAGGAGGAATGTAGACATTTACATACCACCGAGTCTCTCCCAGATGAAGAAAGTGATTCGAAACAGAGCAATGCGAAGGCTGTACAGTGACCACAACACAGCAGTTGCAACATCAGGATCTGCGGGTTGGTACAAGAATTCCACCAACTACGAACCACTTAGTTTGATGAAAGGGGGCAGTAGAACAACAGAAGTGCACTTACATCGCATCAGGCTTGGATACCCATGTGCATGGGAAATAGGCTTACGGGTTCCGGAAGGTGAGAGGAAATGTCAACACTGTGGAGAAATGCCCGACAGACCACTGGAACATTATCTAACACAGTGCACAGTTACAAACCCGTTAAGATTTCACCTTCGATTCGACAGAGCAGAGGAAGTTGTTAAACACATATGGCAAAATCTTACTGAAGCGACCATACGGGTCATACATACTCATCCTCCGCCCAGGTAAACCAGAAACGGGCATCACTTAGTGGGCCAGCCAGAGGCTTAGGGCCAGCGCAGGATTATCCCTGCTAAAAAGAAAAAACAAAAAAAAACAAAAAAAAACATCACCGGAGACTGCCGCCAGAGGGAGCGGCGGGAAATCCTCGTCGCGGAACAAGTTGGCAGGAGCAGCAGGGGCCTCAGAGCACCCGGCAGCCTGATGCCCCAACAGGCCACACCGGAAACAGGTACGAGGCTGCCGGCCATAATACACCCGGACGTAGTACCCCATAAGCCGGACAGAAGAAGGTATATCCGACCGCAGGCGCATCCCCAACGTGCGAATGTTTGTACGCCTCCCAGCATACCGCCCCGAGGAGAGCGTGTTCACCCGCACGCTGACAACAGTACCAAAACCCCCGAAGTAACGCCGGAGGAGGTCATCAGGGAACTCCAGGGGCGCACCATGGACACTGACATAAGTCAGGGCACCACTGCGGTCCGAAATCGCCACAGAGCCGGCATCGTCTGGCAACGGCAACGTACGCCCCCCGTACCGACGGAGGAAGTCCCGGTACTCGTCCTCCCCCACGCCCGTAACTAGCTCCACACCGTAAACAGCTTCCACCGGGACACGAAGCATGTCACACATCACCATCTCGATGGTCGGATAACCAGCCTTACAAGTGAACTCCAGGCCCACGGAGTTCACACGCTGAACAGGAGGAAGATGGCCCCCATGTCAGAACTGCCACGTCAACGCAGCCAGGCAGGCAACAAAACTGGTAGGGCAGAGACGCCCACAACACCTGGCGACCAAAACAGCAAACAACTCCAACAGCCACGGAGGGTCGGTAAACGTCCTCACTCCACGGCTGCTAGCAGTCGACCTAAGCTGTATATATAGAACAGATCCACGAGGCTTCCTCCTCTAACAACAACAACAACAACTGCAATCCGAGCCGTTTTCGACACTATAGGCGTCTGAATCCAAACATGAGAAAATCCACATTCTCATAAGAACACTAAGATATATATCCACTATTCAAGAAAGACAACATGATCCTAAAGAAAGGAATAATAACTGCATACCGCTAAATATTATCTATAAAAATTAAGAATAGCGTGTCGAAAATATAAATATTTCGTGAATCCGGTGTAGACGGCTACTTGTCTCACGAACACCGGGGAAGACGACGCTAGCCAGAGGTGTAGACGGCTACTTGTCTCACGAACACCGGGGGAGACGACGCTAGCCAGAGGTGTATACAGCTACTTGTCTCACGAACACCGGGGGAGACGACGCTAGCCAGAGGTGTAGACGGCTACTTGTCTCACGAACATCGGGGGAGACGACGCTAGCCAGAGGTGTAGACGGCTACTTGTCTCACGAACACCGGGGGAGACGACGCTAGCCAGAGAGATTGTAAACATTGCCAAGCGAAGACGTCCCTTGTGCTTAAACGGAAGTTTATAAGCCAGAAACTATTAATATTAATTTTGTAACAACTGCTTGTGCCTCGTTATTGTTATTAAGGTGTTGGATTGTTTATAATAATAGAGAAGAGGAGAAGCAGTGACAACAAAAAGCATAAACGCAATGCATCAAGCCTATACTGACGCCTTCACTGTCGCCACCAGTTCCGTCTCTGTTTACACCACATAAATCCTAATGTTTACACCACATAAATCCTAATGTTTACACCACATAAATAATAATGTTTACACCACATAAATCCTAATGTTTACACCACATAAATCCTAATGTTTACACCACATAAATCCTAATGTTTACACCACATAAATCCTAATGTTTACACCACATAAATGCTAATGTTTACACCACATAAATCCTAATGTTTACACCACATAAATCCTAATGTTTACACCACATAAATGCTAATGTTTACACCACATAAATCCTAATGTTTACACCACATAAATGCTAATGTTTACACCACATAAATCCTAATGTTTACACCACATAAATCCTAATGTTTACACCACATAAATCCTAATGTTTACACCACATAAATCCTAATGTTTACACCACATAAATCCTAATGTTTACACCACATAAATCCTAATGTTTATACTACATAAATCCTAATGTTTACACCACATAAATCCTAATGTTTACACCATATAAATCCTAATGTTTACACCACATAAATCCTAATGTTTACACCACATAAATCCTAATGTGTACACCACATAAATCCTAATGTGTACACCACATAAATCCTAATGTTTACACCACATAAATCCTAATGTTTACTCCACATAAATCCTAATGTGTACACCACATAAATCCTAATGTGTACACCACATAAATCCTAATGTGTACACCACAAATCCTAATGTGTACACCACATAAATCCTAATGTTTACACCACATAAATCTTAAATAGTCACAGTTTAGCTTTTTGGAATCCTATTTAATTCTTACCAAAAACACTAACCCCCTAAAAAACAATGAAAGTAGTTAAGACGAGGGCTGTCGAGCCCAAAGTAATCAAAATATAAAATTTAAGCTATTTAAATTTGTGTATATCTATATATATATATATATATATATATATATATATATATATATATATATATATATATATATATATATATATATATATATATATATATATATATATATATGTGTGTGTGTATCACGAAAATAAACACGTGATTAAGAATGTGACAATGTCAGACCACGGAGGAAAAATGAAACAGGAAATTTCCTTAAGTACTTTCGTATATTAAATACATCTTCAGAAGGTCCAAATATATATATATATATATATATATATATATATATATATATATATATATATATATATATATATATATATATATATATATATAAATATATATATATATATATATATATATATATATATATATATATATATATATATATATATATATATATATATATATATACTTAGTGATAAATAAGCTAGGCCGAAGCTTATAATAAAAGTGGCAGTACCTAATTACGGCACACATTTGTATTATTATCAAAGAGTGCTAATGCGAGGTTACATTCCAGGCTGGTGAATGGTGTGCACATCAGCCGCTGCAAGTAACCCGTTATAACTCCTCTAGAAAGAAGCCTGGTACTCGACACGCCGGTCCTGGCTTCATCAACTACAACAGTTAAGACTCGACCAATTATTGTAATGTTATTTTGTAATTTTTGTATATTTTTAATTTTTTTATATCGAGGGTAAATACCACATTAATTTTGGTCGTTTGGGTTGACAACCAAAACTCCAGGATAATATAAATATATATATATATATATATATATATATATATATATATATATATATATATATATATATATATATATATATATATATATATATATATATAATATATTTTTTTATTTATATTTTTATATAAATATAAGTATATTATAAGTATATTATATAAGTATATTTTGGTAGCAGTCTTTCCTGTAGACATAAATTATTAAATATGACCGAAAAAGTAAGATTAATAATTTTAACACGAATTTTCTCAATCTTTCGTACATTTCTTTTCACTGTTGGAGGTAAATCAAAAATCAATTCTCCAAAATTCATTTTTATTTCTAGTCTGACGCGACACGAGCGCGTTTCGTAAAACTTATTACATTTTCAAAGACTTTAGTTCACAAATACACAACTGAATAGAACTTACGCATCTCCGATTTTATATCTACATTTGAGTGAGGTGGAAGGGGTGATGTGGCATTAACACAAGACAGAACAAGAGGTGGCATTAATAGGGTATTAATTTCATCAACACAAGACAGAACAAGAGGTGGCATTAATAGGGTATTAATTTCATCAACACAAGACAGAACACGAAACAATGGGTATTGAATAGAAGTGTTTGTAGAAAGCCTATTGGTCCATATTTCTTGATGCTTCTATATTGGAGCGGAGTCTTGAGGTGGGTAGAATATAGTTGTGCAATAATTGGCTGTTGATTGCTGGTGTTGACTTCTTGATGTGTAGTGCCTCGCAAACGTCAAGCCGCCTGCTATCGCTGTATCTATCGATGATTTCTGTGTTGTTTACTAGGATTTCTCTGGCGATGGTTTGGTTGTGGGAAGAGATTATATGTTCCTTAATGGAGACCTGTTGCTTATGCAACAGGTTAGAATTATTATTCTTACTTTTTCGGTCATATTTAATAATATATATATATATATATATATATATATATATATATATATATATATATATATATATATATATATATATATATATATATATATATATATGTATATATATATATATGTTTGTGTATGTGTGTGCGTGTGTGTGTGTATGTATATGTATCAACAGAAATAGCTTAGTAAACAACTCAGCAGAGACGTAATGATGACTAAGATCTCTTAAGAACAAGAGTAAACAGAGTGAGAATGGTCGAGGCAGGCATGCCACACCCAGGATAACTCAAGAGTCTAAAGCCAAGATGGTCGGCATATTACTAACTAGGCTAGTCATACTACTAACTAACTAAGGTAGGCATTTGTTGTTACAAGTGTTGTTGTTACAGGTGATGTTGTGGTGGTGGCTGTGTTTATTGGTACAGATGTTGTTATTGTTGTGGCTGTGTTTGCTGGTACAGATGCTCTTGTGGCTGTGTTTCTTGGTACAGCTGTTGTTATTGTTGTGGCTGTGTTTGTTGGTACAGCAGTTGTGGCTGTGTTTGTTGGTACAGCTGTTGTTATTGTTGTGGCTGTGTTTGCTGGTACAGATGCTCTTGTGGCTGTGTTTGTTGGTACAGCTGTTGTTATTGTTGTGGCTGTGTTTGCTGGTACAGATGCTGTTGTGGCTGTGTTTGTTGGTACAGCTGTTGTTATTGTTGTGGCTGTGTTTGCTGGTACAGTTGCTGTTGTGGCTGTGTTTGCTGGTACAGATGCTGTTGTGGCTGTGTTTGCTGGTACAGATGCTGTTGTGGCTGTGTTTGCTGGTACAGTTGCTGTTGTGACTGTGTTTGCTGGTACAGATGCTGTTGTGGCTGTGTTTGCTGGTACAGTTGCTGTTGTGACTGTGTTTGCTGGTACAGTTGCTGTTGTGACTGTGTTTGCTGGTACAGATGCTGTTGTGGCTGTGTTTGCTGGTACAGATGCTGTTGTGGCTGTGTTTGCTGGTACAGATGCTGTTGTGACTGTGTTTGCTGGTACAGTTGCTGTTGTGGCTGTGTTTGCTGGTACAGTTGCTGTTGTGACTGTGTTTGCTGGTGCAGTTGCTGTTGTGGCTGTGTTTGCTGGTACAGTTGCTGTTGTGACTGTGTTTGCTGGTACAGTTGCTGTTGTGACTGTGTTTGCTGGTACAGATGCTGTTGTGGCTGTGTTTGCTGGTACAGATGCTGTTGTGACTGTGTTTGCTGGTACAGTTGCTGTTGTGGCTGTGTTTGCTGGTACAGATGCTGTTGTGGCTGTGTTTGCTGGTACAGTTGCTGTTGTGGCTGTGTTTGCTGGTACAGATGCTGTTGTGACTGTGTTTGCTGGTACAGTTGCTGTTGTGACTGTGTTTGCTGGTACAGTTGCTGTTGTGGCTGTGTTTGCTGGTACAGTTGCTGTTGTGGCTGTGTTTGCTGGTACAGTTGCTGTTGTGGCTGTGTTTGCTGGTACAGTTGCTGTTGTGACTGTGTTTGCTGGTACAGATGCTGTTGTGGCTGTGTTTGCTGGTACAGTTGCTGTTGTGGCAGTGTTTGCTGGTACAGTTGCTGTTGTGGCTGTGTTTGCTGGTACAGTTGCTGTTGTGGCTGTGTTTGCTGGTACAGTTGCTGTTGTGACTGTGTTTGCTGGTACAGTTGCTGTTGTGGCTGTGTTTGCTGGTACAGTTGCTGTTGTGGCTGTGTTTGCTGGTACAGTTGCTGTTGTGGCTGTGTTTGCTGGTACAGTTGCTGTTGTGGCTGTGTTTGCTGGTACAGATGCTGTTGTGACTGTGTTTGCTGGTACAGATGCTGTTGTGGCTGTGTTTGCTGGTACAGTTGCTGTTGTGACTGTGTTTGCTGGTACAGTTGCTGTTGTGACTGTGTTTGCTGGTACAGTTGCTGTTGTGGCTGTACTTGCTGGTACAGATGCTGTTGTGGCTGTGTTTGCTGGTACAGTTGCTGTTGTGGCTGTGTTTGCTGGTACAGTTGCTGTTGTGGCTGTACTTGTTGGTACAGTTGCTGTTGTGGTTGTACTTGTTGGTACAGTTGCTGTTGTGGCTGTACTTCTTGGTACAGTTGCTGTTGTGGCTGTACTTGTTGGTACAGTTGCTGTTGTGGCTGTACTTGTTGGTACAGTTGCTGTTGTGGCTGTACTTGTTGGTACAGTTGCTGTTGTGGCTGTACTTGTTGGTACAGTTGCTGTTGTGGCTGTACTTGTTGGTACAGTTGCTGTTGTGGCTGTACTTGTTGGTACAGTTGCTGTTGTGGCTGTACTTGTTGGTACAGTTGCTGTTGTGGCTGTACTTGTTGGTACAGTTGCTGTTGTGGCTGTACTTGTTGGTACAGTTGCTGTTGTGGCTGTACTTGTTGGTACAGTTGCTGTTGTGGCTGTACTTGTTGGTACAGTTGCTGTTGTGGCTGTACTTGTTGGTACAGTTGCTGTTGTGGCTGTACTTGTTGGTACAGTTGCTGTTGTGGCTGTACTTGTTGGTACAGTTGCTGTTGTGGCTGTACTTGTTGGTACAGTTGCTGTTGTGGCTGTACTTGTTGGTACAGTTGCTGTTGTGGCTGTACTTGTTGGTACAGTTGCTGTTGTGGCTGTACTTGTTGGTACAGTTGCTGTTGTGGCTGTACTTGTTGGTACAGTTGCTGTTGTGGCTGTACTTGCTGGTCTGGCTGGTGTGGGGGGTCTGGCTGGTGTGGGAGGTCTGGCTGGTGTGGGAGGTCTGGCTGGTGTGGGAGGTCTGGCTGGTGTGGGGGGTCTGGCTGGTGTGGGGGGTCTGGCAGGTATTTCTACAAACCTATCCTAAACTAACCTAACTTAACCTGCCAACCTAGCCTATTTCCTAGTCAAAACAAACATAACCTAATCTAAGCTAACCTAACCTAACCTAACGTAACTAACTCCTGGATACCTATTTACTGTTAGGTGAATAGATGTATTCGGTGATAGGAAACGCTACCTACAATTACAGCCCTTCTTCTTTTTCTATTTCTACAAACCTAGCCTATTTCCTAGCCTAAACTAACCTAACCTAAGGTAATCTAACTAACTCCTGGATACCTATTTACTGCTACGTGAACAGAGAAGACACGCTACCAACAATTACTGCCCTATTTCTATTTCAACAAAAATAGCCTATTTCTTAGCCTAAACTAATCTAACCTAATTAAACCTAACCTAACCTAATCTAACCTTACCTATATATATACTTCACTACTCACTATCATCATCACTACCACACTACTCACTAACATCATCACTACCTCACTACTCACCATCATCATCACTACCTCACTACTCACTATCACTACCACACTACTCACCATCATCATCATTACCTCACTACTCACCATCACTACCACACTACTCACCATCATCACTACCTCACTACTCACTAACATCATCACTTCCTCACTACTCACCATCATCATCACTACCTCTCTACTCACTATCATCATCACTACCTCTCTACTCACCATCATCATTACCTCACTACTCACCATCATCATCACTACCTCTCTACTCACCATCATCATCACTACCTCTCTACTCACCATCATCATCATTACCTCACTACTCACCATCACCATCACTACCTCTCTACTCACCATCATCATCATTACCTCACTACTCACCATCACCATCACTACCTCACTATCATCATCACTACCTCTCTACTCACCATCATCATCATTACCTCACTACTCACCATCACTACCACACTACTCACCATCATCACTACCTCACTACTCACCATCACTACCACACTACTCACCATCATCACTACCTCACTACTCACTAACTTCATCACTTCCTCACTACTCACTATCATCATCACTACTCACCATCATCACTACTCACCATCATCACTACCACACTACTCATAAACATCATCACTACCACACTACTCACCATCACCACTACTCACCATCATCACTACCACACTACTCATAAACATCATCACTACCACACTACTCACCATCATCACTACCACACTACTCATAAACATCATCACTACCACACTACTCTTCACCATCATCACTACCTCACCATCATCATCACTACCACACTACTCACCATCATCACTACCACACTACTCTTAACCATCATCACTACCTCACCATCATCATCACTACCTCACCATCAACACTACCTCACCATCATCATCACTACCTCACCATCATCATCACTACTCAACATAATCACTACCACAATACTCACCATCATCATCACTACCACAATACTCACGATCAACATCACTAACCACACTACTTAGCAACACCATCACTACCTCACTACTCACCATCATCATCACTATCACACTACTCACCATCATCATCAATACCTCACTACTCACCATCATCATCACTACCTCACTACTCACTATCATCATCACTACCACAATACTCACGATCAACATCACTAACCACACTACTCACTATCATCATCACTACCACACTACTCACCATCATCACTACCACACTATTCACTATCATCACTACCACACTACTCATTATCATCACTACCACTTCTCTCTATCATCACTTCTCACCATCAGCATCACTACCTCACTATCATCATCACTACCACACTACTCACCATCATCATCACTACCATACTATTCACTATCATCATCACTACCTCACTACTCACCATCATCATCACTACCACACTACTCACCATCATCATAACTACCTCACTACTCACTATCATCATCACTACCACACTACTCACCATCATCATCACTACCACACTACTCACTATCATCACTTCTATCACTACTCATCATCATCATCACTACCACACTACTCACCATCATCATCACTACCACACTACTCACCATCATCATCACTACCTCACTACTCACTATCATCATCACTACCTCACTACTCACCATCATCACTACCTCACTAATCACTATCATCATCACTACTCACCATCATCATCACTACCACACTATTCACTATCATTATCACTACCACACTACTCACCATCATCATCACTACCACACTATTCACTATCATCATCACCACCTCACTATCACCATCACTACCTCACTATCATAATAACTACCACACTACTCACCATCATCATCACTACCACACTACTCACTATCATCATCACTACTCACTATCATCACTTCTATCACTTCTCACCATCATCATCACTACCACACTATTCACCATCATCACTACTACACTACTCACTATCATCATCACTACCACACTATTCACTATCATCATCACTACCACACTACTCACCATCATCATCTTTATCTCACTACTCACCATCATCATCACTACATCACTATCATCATCACTACCACACTACTCACCATCATCATCACTACCACACTACTCACCATCATCATCACTACCTCACTACTCACCATCATCATCACTACCTCACTACTCACTATCATCATCACTACCTCACTACTCACCATCATCACTACCACACTACTCACTATCATCACTTCTCACCATCATCATCACTACCTCACTACTCACTATCATCATCACTACCACACTATTCACCATCATCATCACTACCACACTTCACTATCATCATCACTACCACACTATTCACCATCATCATCACTACAACACTTCACTATCATCATCACTACCACACTACTCACCATCATCATCACTACTCACCATCATCATCACTACCACACTACTCACCATCATCATCACTACCTCACTACTCACCATCATCATCACTACCACACTACTCACCATCATCATCACTACCACACTTCACCATCATCATCACTACCTCACTACTCACTATCATCATCACTACCACACTATTCACTATCATCATCACTACCACACTACTCACCATCATCATCACTACCACACTACTCACCATCATCATCACTACCTCACTACTCACCATCATCACTACTCACTATCACTACCACACTACTCACCGAGTAGTGTGGTAGTGATGATAGTGAGTAGTGTGGTAGTGATGATGGTGAGTAGTGTGGTAGTGATGATGTTTATGAGTAGTGTGGTAGTGATGATGGTGGGTAGTGATAATGGTGAGTAGTGATGATGATGATGATGGTGAGTAGTGAGGAAGTGATGATGTTAGTGAGTAGTGAGGAAATGATGATGGTGGTGAGTAGAGAAGTAGTGATGATGATGGTGAGTAGTGAGGTAGTGATGATGGTGAGTAGTGTGGTAGTGATGGTGAGTAGTGAGGTAGTGATGATGATGGTGAGTAGTGTGGTAGTGATGGTGAGTAGTGAGGTAGTGATGATGATGGTGAGTAGTGAGGTAATGATGATGATGGCGAGTAGTGTGGTAGTGATGATGTTAGTGAGTAGAGAGGTAGTGATGATGATGGTGAGTAGAGAGGTAGTGATGATGATGGTGAGGTAGTGATGATGATGGTGAGTAGAGAGGTAGTGATGATGTTAGTGAGTAGAGAGGTAGTGATGGTGATGGTGAGTAGAGAGGTAGTGATGATGATGGTGAGGTAGTGATGATGATGGTGAGTAGTGAGGTAATGATGATGGTGAGTAGAGAGGTAGTGATGATGATGGTGAGTAGAGAGGTAGTGATGATGATGGTGAGTAGTGAGGTAGTGATGATGTTAGTGAGTAGTGTGGTAGTGATGATGATAGTGAGTAGTGAAGTATATATATAGGTAAGGTTAGATTAGGTTAGGTTAGGTTTAATTAGGTTAGATTAGTTTAGGCTAAGAAATAGGCTATTTTTGTTGAAATAGAAATAGGGCAGTAATTGTTGGTAGCGTGTCTTCTCTGTTCACGTAGCAGTAAATAGGTATCCAGGAGTTAGTTAGATTACCTTAGGTTAGGTTAGTTTAGGCTAGGAAATAGGCTAGGTTTGTAGAAATAGAAAAAGAAGAAGGGCTGTAATTGTAGGTAGCGTTTCCTATCACCGAATACATCTATTCACCTAACAGTAAATAGGTATCCAGGAGTTAGTTACGTTAGGTTAGGTTAGGTTAGCTTAGATTAGGATATGTTTGTTTTGACTAGGAAATAGGCTAGGTTTGCAGGTTAAGTTAGGTTAGTTTAGGCTAGGTTTGTAGAAATAGAAATAGAAAAAGGGCTGTAATTGTTGGTAGCCTATCTAACCTAACCAAGGAACCTAACCAAGGAACCTAACCAACCAACCTAACCAAGCAACCTAACCAACCAACCTAATCAACCAACGTAACCAACCAACCTAACCAACCAACCTAACCAATGTAACCAACCAACCAACCTAACCAATGTAACGAACCAACCTAACCAATGTAACCAACCAACCTAACCAACGTAACCAACCAACCTAACCAATGTAACCAACCTAAGCAACCAACCTAAGCAACCTAACCTAACCAACCAACCAACCTAACCAGCCAACCAACCTAACCTAACCTAACCTAACCTAACCTAACCAACCTAACAAACCAACCTAACTAACCAACCAACCAACCTAAGCTATCTAACCTAACCAACCAACCTATCCAACCAACCTTAGCTATCTAACCTAACCAACCAACCTAAGCTATCTAACCTAACCAACCAACCTAAGCTATCTAACCTAACCAACCAACCTAAGCTATCTAACCTAACCAACCAACCTAAGCTATCTAACCTAACCAAACAACCTAAGCTATCTAACCTAACCAACCAACCTAAGCTATCTAATTTAACCAACCAACCTAAGCTATCTAACCTAACCAAGCAACCTAATCAACCAACCTAACCAAGCAACCTAACCAACCAACCTAACCTAACCAACCTAACCAACCAACCTAACCAAGGAACCTAACCTAACCAACCTAACCTAACCTAACCAACCAAACTAACCTAACCTAACCTAACCAACCAACCAACCTAACCAACGTAACCAACCAACCAACGTAACCAACCAACCTAACCAACGTAACCAACCATCCTAACCAACGTGACCAACCAACCTTACCAATGTAATAACGTAACCAACTTAAGTTGGTTAGTACCAACGTAACCAACCTAAGCAACCTAACCTAACCAACCAACCTAACCAACCTAACCAAACCAACCTAACCAACCTAACCAACCAACCAACCTACCCAACCTAACCAAACCAACCTAACCAACCAACCAACCAACCAACCTAACCAAACCAACCTAACCAACCAACCAACCTAACCAACCAACCTAACCAACTAACCAACCTAACTAACCAACCAACGTAACCAATGTAAACTATCTAACCTAACCAACCAATGTAACTAACCTAACCAACCAACCTAAGCTATCTAATCTAACCAACCAACCTAACCAAGGAACCTAACCTAACCTAACCTAACCTAACCAACCAACCAACCTAAGCTATCTAACCTAACCAACCAACCTAACCAACGTAACCAACCAACCTAAGCAACCTAACCTAACCAACCTAACCTAACCAACCTAACAAACGAACCTAACTAACCAACCAACCAACCTAACCAACCAACCAACCTAAGCTATCTAACCTAACCAACCAACCTAACCTAACCTACCCAACCAACCAACCCAACCTAACCTAACCAACCAACCAACCCAACCTAACCTAACCAACCAACCTAAGCAATCTAACCTAACCAACCAACCTAACCAACCAACCAACCTAACCCAGCAAACACAAATCATCTACACAACGTTCGCCTATCTCTTCCCATAGGTGTGGGAATGATTTGCATTGAGAATGGTGCAGGAGAGCCTTTGAGAAACTTTTACTCAAAAAATCCAAACACAAAGGTTTAATTATAAATTGTTTTTCTACAATTATTTTCTTCCAAATGTAAAACAAATAGTTTTTACATGTTTAAATATAAAATTTATGGTGTTTTTTTGTAAAATTCATTAATAAATTGTGAATGATATATATTGGCTGAGTGAAACCTTTAAAATCCATTTAGTTATAATTTGAACAGAAAAAAGTATTTTTCCAAATTTTCTAAAAATTGCTCTTTTTAACACAATTTGACTCCTTATACATTCCACTAAACACTATATCATGTTTAAATATATAATTTATGTATTATTCTCTAAAATAATTTATATAAATTATATAAGTTGCTGGAAAGTGGTGTTAAAGATTCTGAAAACATTTTGTTGTGTTAATATGTTCTTATTAACTATGTCTCAAGTTCACAGTTTATCAAACAAGAATATTAACATTCGTCAACTCTTAAAATCTTATATGTTATCTTGCTGGTGCAAAAAAGGGTGAATCTTTAGGAACAGCTATAGTATCTATATATCACAAATGGTGTTTTCCCTAACTCAAACAATGTAGGGTTTATTATTCTACACATATTTCTAATGACTCTTAGATGTTTACATTCTCTGAAGTATAATTGTGAAGGCTGTGTCCATCACTCTCAACACAGATTCTTAAACTCGTCTCTGCAGGTTCAACTATATAATTAGTTTCCATTTTGAATCTCCATGGACATTTGTATCCAAAATGAAACCAATGTGGTTTCCTTCAGCGCCTTCAGCCAGCACATTTGCTCATTCATTTCCACAGATTCCAACAAGGTAGGGGATTTACAGAAATTTGTATATTCATATTGTTATATATTAAAAATATGAATGCAGTTCAATATGATAAGACAAATACATGAGTTTATGATAAATTCGTTTTCTGTGATATACCATTGATATGCTCTTTTTTTCTTTAAACGGCAGACTAAACTAAAGTGCTCACATCAACAGATTTGATGTATAAATGGTCAACGCTCAACAGAGTTAGTATAAATGTATTAGTATAAATCTTACTTGTCTCATTGTTAATTCACATTCAATGTCAACTTGTGGTTGCATTGTACAAGGCCAACACAGATGATCGAAGGAAACTAACTCTGCTCTAGTTCCATGAAGGTGCTATTTGGTCTTTACTCAATGCATTGTACAAGGCCAACACAGATGATCGAAGGAAACTAACTCTGCTCTAGTTCCATGAAGTTGCTATTTGGTCTTTATTGAAATTTGACAAGGCAGAGTGGCCTGCAACAACTACACCATCTCCACATCTAGTTCATGCTCCAGACATAAATCATGACACTGGTCCTGTGTATCCTCCTGCTGACCCGTCAACACCTGGCCCGTCGGGTGTGAGGCGCCCTCTCTTCACGTCTACACCTAGTGCTGAAGCTGAATCTGATGAAGATAATTCATATTCCACATTAGTGTTTGAAAACAATAGTGAGAGCGACGATTCAGACAGTAGTTTATTGCCAACCCAGAGACAACAGCGACGTGTTGTTATAGCAGAGACTCGCCTGAACTATAAATTGAAACATGAGCTGGTAAAAATCCCCAAACGTCGCAGGTGTGAAGTGTGTTCAAAGTCGGGTATCAGGAAGGAAACTGGTATAGCGTGCAAGACATGCGATGTTCCACTTTGCGTCATACCTTGTAATTACACCACTTATCACAGGAAAAGGGTGTATTGGGTGGACAAGAAATAACCACCTACATCAGCTTCACTCCACCTAGGAACATCTGTTGAGCAACTTCAGGAATCAGTACCTGAAGGAGGTGGAGTGGAGATAAAATGCTCAACTTATTTTACTACAATCGTCTTTGCTTTGGTAAGTACACATAATTGTCTTAGATTGTTTCCGTATTGTAGTCTATTTTCTTAGGAATATTTTGATACCTAAATGAGAACTGTAGCACGAAAACTAAAGTAAGTATACATGAAACAAGAGAAACTTTTTTTGTGGGTGTTGCGGGTGTGAGTTGGAGTGTCAAGAGCGGGTTCCGGTTGTGTGTTTTCCGTCATCTCTACAGCTGTGAATTCCAAGGAATTGTATTTGATATGCATATGTCTGTGTAGGGAATTTTATTCCGAACACTATACAAAAAAAAACGGTGTGAAACAAGTATAAACTTGAAAAACATGAGCAAAGTAAAAACTTTTGACGCTCACGGGTACAAACGCGTAAGATTTTATTCGCCGCAAATTTATTTGACGCTGTGTTGGCCAACTCTACCCATGTTCTTATAGAACTTTCTATTGCGAACACATTGCTATAAAAATGAAATACGTAGCTTCAGAAATAATGTCAGGACAGTTAAATAAGTATAAACATTCAAAGCACTGCATCCCAACAGTGTCGTCCCTGCTGAAATCACGGCTAACGCTTCGCCCAGTTCCCACACTCGTGCGGGTCACCCGATACCATAATTAGACATTGATAGGCATATGTCTGGGTGGGGAATTTTATTGCGAGTTCAGTGATATCAAAATGAGCGCTGTAGGATGACTGTGAGGCTGGCAACAAACGAAAGAGTATGAACATTTACTTCCTGTTTGGGTGTCACGGCGAGTCATCTTCGTGTTTATTTACTTCGTGGTGGGATACCAAATGCTTCGGTGACATTTTATGCATATGATCTTGTAGAGAATTTTATTGCCAACGCATTGATACCAAAATGAAAAACGTAGCTTGAGAATTGAGGTTAGGAGCGTGAAAAGATTATAAACTTTTTTGTGTTTACGCTTGAGCGCCCAGAACGCCGCGCGCACAACCCGCTTGGTTTTCCAGCTAGTGCCGCGCGCACTAAAGTGTTAAGCAACTGACATATGTGGAGAGCTAGTATCAAAATTTATATGTTTGTCCTGCACACCGCCCCCCATCCAGTGGGCAGCGGTGGATAGGTTACAATCACTTAGTTGTTATCTACAGTTAGCAAACTGGGGATATTTGGCTAAAATTTCTGGTAGCAGATCATTTTGAATGAAATATTGACACATCGCTGGAACATTGGTTATAGAATTGTCTCTAAATTCATGTATCTTTTCGCACTCCATCACATAGTGACGGAGGGTGTGCGAATAATTTTGTTGACACAGTTTACATTTGGTCAGGTCTACATCAGCAGATAATGAGAATTCCCAGAGATACTTGTAACCGAGTCTAAGCCGAGCAGTAGTAACATCTAGAAGTCTGCTGATTTTATTGGATGATCCATAGATGTGTGGCTCCTCTTGTATGATAGTATGATGATAGATGGAATTACTAGTTCCAGTTTCTAGGCAGGCGATGAGTACTCACAATAACCTTAATTAAGCGTCAAAACAAAAATGTGTATACTCTTTTTACTCTCCTGACCTTAGTTCTCGAGCTATGTATTTCATTTTGGTACCAACGTGTTCGCAATAACATTCTCTAGAAGAACATCAGCAAAAACGGTCACTAAAAGTTATATGAATACCAGCACCCAATAAATACCTACGTAGATGACTCGCCGTGAGTGCCCAAGAGCAACAAAATGTTTTTACTCTTGGGATTGTTATCACTTCCACACTTGTCCTACAGCGTTAATTGTGGTATCAATGTACTCGCAATGAAATTCCCAACACGGTGATATGAATATAAACGTAGAATAATGGTCGCTGCCCACCCGCAAGAGTGTGGGAAGTGGCGGAACTGTTACCCAGTATTGGTGACAAGACGACACATGGGCGATACAGCGCTTTGAAAGTTTATAATTATTTCACTGTCCTGACATTATTATTGTATGTACGTCATTCATTTTTGTGCCAATGTTTTCGCAATAGAATGTTCTATGAGCCCGTAGGTAAAAAAGAGCAACAAAGCGTAAGATAGAATAGCACCATATATAAAACAACGCTGGTACATATCAGTGAGCGTCAAACGCACACGAAATGTGTGTGTTTGATGGTGGTCAAACGATGTTTGATGTGTTTGATCAGGTGATGTCCTGATCCGCCTAATTAAAGTATGAATTATGTTGAGAAAAAATAAGAAAAAAGGGAAAAAACAGGGGTGGGAGAAACATGACAGAAAAAGAGTAAAAATACAATTTGGTCAACAAAACAGCATTGTTTAAAATAAAAGATATGGATTGACATTTTGGGGGTTAGGTTGGTAGGTTACATTGAGTTAATTAGGTAGTACTTAGTGTTTATCTGTTATAGATAGGAGCTGCCTGGTATGGGCCAATAGGCCTTCTGCAGTTACCTTTGTTTTTATGTTTTTGCCCTGTAACCTAAATGGTTAGAGAGGCACATATATGGGCTTAGGGACTGAACCCCACACTACATTTAGCTAAGCTGGTTACAATCTTGATGATATAGTTACAAAATTCTGTATAAGTCGTCACATTATCAATGGGTTCGAGATCAACCACAATTTCCTGAATAGATATAACAAAGGGGATATTAATAGGGTATTAAAATTGTCAACACAAGATAGAACACGAAACAATGGGTATAAATTGGATAAGTTTAGATTTAGGAAAGACTTGGGTAAATACAGGGTCAGTAACAGGGTTGTTGATTTGTGGAATTTTTCTTAACTTATAAATTTATCTTTATTTATCTTAAACTGGTTGGGAGAGGTACAGTTTTTAACATAATTGGGAAGGTCATTCCACATTCGAGGTCTCTTGATTTGTAAAGCATTTCTAGTTTGACTAAGTCGTACTCTTGGAATATCAAATAGGTATTTGTTTCTGGTGTGGTGCTCATGGGATCTGTTACAACCTTCTAGGAAGCTTTTAAGGTCAGGATTGACATTACAGTGCAGCGTTTTATATATATAAAATACACATGAGAGTATGTGCAGGGACTTAATATCTAACATATTCAGAGATTTGAGTAAGGGGTCCATATATACTGCCCGGTTGCCTGAAATGCTATATGCCTACTATAGTGGCTTTAGGTATTGTATGCACTAGCTCTATCTATAAATCCAACATTATGTTTGTAAATCAACTATGTATGTACTTTCCTGAATAAAATTGACTTTACTGTACACTTATATTCTCTGTGGATTTGTTATCCTCTATCGTTTGGGAGAAAAAAAATGACTAATACGTTCGGCGAATGACTTTGACTTCAACTTCACTTTGACTTCGTTCATGTCATCGTATTTTCCGTAATATATAAAGGTTATGACAATGCAATTATATTATTGTGTGCAAATAAGTTTGAAATTTCATGTACCCTAAAAATATTAAAATAAAGAATAAGAAAAATTAAATAATTGTTGTAGTAAATTGTCACACGTTCATCATACGCAAACGAACACACAGTTTGGAGCGTCAGTACAAGACCGCCGCCATTTTAAAACACGGCTTCGAATGTAAGTAATGTTTTTCTCGTACTAACACTGTGTTATACAATAGATTTGGTCTTGAATTCACAAATTTAGTTGTTACATCTGACAGAGTATGTTAGACGGTGTAATGCTGGTCCATGTTAACGTATTTGTGGGCTTGGTTGGTTTAAATGTGGAGGCGAGGCCTGGCAGTGCTGGTGTATGTGGAGGCGAGGCGAGGCCTGGCAGTGCTGGTGTATGTGGAGGCGAGGCCTGGCTGTGCTGGTGAGTATGTGGAGGCGAGGCCTGGCAGTGCTGGTGTATGTGGAGGCGAGGCCTGGCAGTGCTGGTGTATGTGGAGGCGAGGCCTGGCTGTGCTAGTGTGTATGTGGAGGCGAGGCCTGGCTGTGCTAGTGTGTATGTGGAGGCGAGGCCTGGCTGTGCTAGTGTGTATGTGGAGGCGAGGCCTGGCTGTGCTAGTGTGTATGTGGAGGCGAGGCCTGGCTGTGCTAGTGTGTATGTGGAGGCGAGGCCTGGCTGTGCTAGTGTGTATGTGGAGGCGAGGCCTGACTGTGCTAGTGTGTATGTGGAGGCGAGGCCTGGCTGTGCTAGTGTGTATGTGGAGGCGAGGCCTGGCTGTGCTGGTGTATGTGGAGGCGAGGCCTGGCTGTGCTAGTGTGTATGTGGAGGCGAGGCCTGGCTGTGCTAGTGTGTATGTGGAGGCGAGGCCTGGCTGTGCTAGTGTGTATGTGGAGGCGAGGCCTGGCTGTGCTAGTGTGTATGTGGAGGCGAGGCCTGGCTGTGCTAGTGTGTATGTGGAGGCGAGGCCTGGCTGTGCTGGTGTATGTGGAGGCGAGGCCTGGCTGTGCTAGTGTGTATGTGGAGGCGAGGCCTGGCTGTGCTAGTGTGTATGTGGAGGCGAGGCCTGGCTGTGCTAGTGTGTATGTGGAGGCGAGGCCTGGCTGTGCTAGTGTGTATGTGGAGGCGAGGCATGTACAACACTCCCCAATAGGAAGAAAACCCACTGGGTTCTAGGCTAGGTTAGGCTTATCTGTAATAATTGAATTAAGCCTAGCAAAGCCTAGAACCTAGTTCAGTAATTTAAAAAATGTTGTAACTTGAAAAATGCCATTCAATACATTAAACAATTTAAATATTTTCAGGCAATCAACACAACCCTCTCATGTTGGCTAACCCTCTCTCATGTTGGTCAATAATTTAATTATTTTTTTATGGAGTAATCTTTGCTGTTGAAATGTAGTCTTTTTGAGACTACATTTCAAATGTAGTGTGTGTGGAGGCGTGTATGTTAGGTATTACCTAATATACACGGTCTAATATATCTATCTGTGTGAAATAGATTAAATCCATTTATTTGATATTCAGCTAATAGTTCTGTATTTTCTACATTCATCCATGTTTTGGTAAGTGCAATAATATGTATTGTTTCATTGCAGATTAGAGATTCAAGATAGTTCTAGATTTCCGAAGTACTGAAACGCGCGCCATACAGGCTTGGTGGATCTAGGTGCAAGGTAAAATTATTTACATTTACTTGTTTTGTATTTATATGCATATATGCATTTATATGCATTATTCTATAGAATAATAGATCTCGTAATAATTTTGCAAAAATAGTGGCATTTACTATTTTTAAAAGATTATTAAAAAATTTACTGATATGGTGCATTCGGAAGGGCGAAGAGGGAGAACGGCCTGTTGACATAGCTCGGGTGCAGGGGGGGGGGGGGGGGGGTTGTGTAAAAGCCTGGTTTGTGCCTCGGAGAGGCTATGGGATCCAGTAAGTTCAGTAGAACTTCGGTTTCAACCCTTTTACCCTGTTGTAGCTCAGTCGATTAAGGCAGTGTCTGGGATGCTCCCGGACGCAGGTTCGAATCCTCGTCACGGCCCTTGTGGATTTGTTCATTTGATGCATCACGTTATTGTGATCTGTGTGTGTAATTCTTCACTTGCTACAGCAACAGGAATGTGTGTGTATGTATTTGTGTTGTTGAATATGACCGAAAGTGCAAGATTAATGATTCTAACACAAATCGTCTGAATATTTGTTTTTCTTCACTGTCGAGAGTAGTTAAAAAAATTTACTCGAGTTTATTTTCACACTTTATTTATGGTCCTTAAGTCCCTCTCCTTAATGCTGCTGCTGTTTCTCGCATCTTTGCATCGCTTGTATGTTTGGGGGTTTGGCCTCTTGCTATATATTGATTCCATTTGTGTGTGTTTGGGTCTCAGGCCCTCTTGCAATTTCTGTTGAACAAACCCCTTTTCCTAGTTCTGCATCTCTCCTTTGGTACAAATTTTGTTGTGCTTTTATCATATATTTCACAAAACTTGACATACATTTCATTTACTTCATGTCCTATCAGCAAGTGTTTGTCAAATTCTTTAAGGAAAGTTTATCATCCTGATTGCAGATCTCTAGCGATATTATGTCAACTTCTTGTGGATTCGCAATCATTATTTAATTTACCTTTAGGTGTTCTTTCACCAGCACAGCAACACTGTACCTCTCCCAACCAGTTTAAGATAAAAACTAAGTACTAACTAATTAACTCAATGTAACCTACCTTACCCCCAAAATGACAACCCATGTCTTCTATTTTAAACAATGCTGTTTTGTTGACCAAATTGTATTTGTTTTTTTCTGCAATGTTTCCCCCCCCCCCCCCCCACCACTCTACCACCACATTGAGTTTAGTAGCTCTGTGCACGTCAGGTGCTGTTTAATATACAGACCTACTCCTCCATTTGACCTAGTTTCTCTATCACATCTATATCACTTTGTGCTTTAGGCCTGGTGGAGCTTGGTCCACCAGGCTGTTGTTTGGAGTGGCCCGCAGATCCACATACAGTCTGCATATGATATACAGTCTGTTGATCAATTGAACTACAGTAGTTAGTTTTTATCATCCGAATGCACCAATATGTGTTCATTCTTCCCAGATGAAGGAACTAGGTAATATTCATCATCTGAATGCACCATCTGAAGCTTTAACACACTCATGATACACGAGAGGTTTAAAAAACTTTTAAAACTTTTAAAACTTTTTGACCTATGTATTTAAAAGCAATTCTAAAGTTAAAAAGTGTAGCATAGGCCCCCTCGCAGAATGTTCTTAATATGATCCTCAGGTTATAGTTTTCTATCTAAAACCACCCCTAGATCTCTTTCTTGATCAGAATTCTTTATAGATCTCTGTGGCTCGATCATAGAAACTGAGCAAATTCGTTACACTGGACCTTCCAGATCGAATACCATGCTGACAGTCTGATATATCATTCAGTACGTCTGCATCTGAAATTGAGCAATACCGGATTTATTATTTGGTTTTATAAATTTTATACTTATAATCTTAACTTATTTCAGAGACCACGAGTAATCTGGGCTTCGAACTCAACAGAAAAGCCTTCCGTAGACCTGCTTCTTTGCTACATAATAGACAAAATTTAGTAAGTATTGATTTATTTACTATTTATTATTTATTTACCGTTATTAGTATAATAGATCTCGTAATAATTTTGCAAAAATAATGGCATTTACTATTTTAAAAAGCTCGGGTGCAGGGGGGGGGGGTTATGTAAAAGCCTGGTTTGTGCCTCGGAGAGGCTATGGGATCCAGTAAGATCGTCCTTCCTTTCCTCCCTAGAATCTGGATGTAGCAGGTGCTCAATTGTCAAAAGTGAAAAATTGGTTTTGTCTTCCGAATGCACCATTTCTGTAAATTTGCTAATAATCTTTTAAAAATAGTAAATGCCATTATTTTTGCAAAATTATTACGAGATCTATTATACTAATAACGGTTTGATAAAATACAGTAGACTGCCTACTGGATAATAGTTCCAGTCCACCTGTAGACAGGGATCTCACATCAGCTTGTATATTATACAAGGATAAGATTTGATAAATTCAGTTATTTGACTGAACACTGGCTCTGTTTAAATCAGAGATTTAAACATACATAGTCTAACCTAGTTCCATAACTAACAGCCATTAGCCATTAGCCATTCATGCACAGCCATCAGCTGGGCCATAGACCGGCAATTTTGCTTTTTTCCCAAGCCGGTCTGTTTTTTTTCGATGCCTCAGTGGCCCATGCACAGGTCCGTTCAAGGGGATTAAATAGCCGTTCTATGGCCCCAGGGTTTGTATTTTATCAAACTCTTATTAGAATAATAGATCTCGTAATAATTTTGCAAAAATAGTGGCATTTACTATTTTAAAAAGCTCGGGTGCAGGGGGGGGGGGGGGTTATGTAAAAGCCTGGTTTGTGCCTCGGAGAGGCTATGGGATCCAGTAAGATCGTCCTTCCTTTCCTCCCTAGAATCTGGATGTAGCAGGTGCTCAATTGTCAAAAGTGAAAAATTGGTTTTGTCTTCCGAATGCACCATTTCTGTAAATTTGCTAATAATCTTTTAAAAATAGTAAATGCCATTATTTTTGCAAAATTATTACGAGATCTATTATACTAATAACGGTTTGATAAAATACAGTAGACTGCCTACTGGTTTTACCTGTAATAAGGTTTGATACAGATGATTATGATTATGGTTTTGGCCTCCACCACCCTCTCACCTAACTTGTTCCAACCATGTCTACCACGCTGCTTGCGAAAGTTAATTTTCTAATATTTCTGTGGCATCTTTGTTTGGTTACCTTTTACAATATCTTCTTTTTATTCTACCATCTAGTTTTGGCATTTTATGCCTCTAACCTGGGAGCCACTTATTGGCAAGTCTATACCTTTACCAGTTGATGTGATTCTTTAGATATGGGCACCATATCTCCAGGTGTCCTACACAATTAGCTTTAATTAAATTTTCCAAAATTATCACTTACACTTGTAATACAGGGTTCTAGGTTCCCTATAGTGTCCTTTATTGAAATAGAGTTTAACAACAATTTCAATGTCCCTATTTTCTTTTAGATTATATCTCAACATATAATTAATGTCCAACAGGACATGATTACTCTTTCCAATGGGAGGATGGTATTGAATATTTGATCTAGTACTGATGGAATAATTTATATAATAATCACTAGAAATTATTTCGATAAGAATTTGAATTTATGCATGTCTTTGTTTTGGCATGCCTCTATTTCCATATGTTACATTTCTGCATGTCTCCAATTCTGGAAGTGTTCACTTTTGCATGTGCCTGACAAGGATGTTATATGCACCAGCTTTAATTATCACACATTGTATATAATGAATGACTTATTTTTAGAATTTTAATACATATTGCATCTGTCAATACATTATTAACAATAATATAGGTAATATGGTAGTCTAATGTAGAAATTTGACACTCTTTAACAGAATGTACGAGTATAAGCGAAAAAAGCGACTCCAATACAACAACAGATGGATGCAAGTATCAAGAAGGCTAAAACGTATACACAAAATGCATCCAAATACAGCTGTACACACTAGTGAACCCATTAATCTTACTGAGGCAGCATCAAGTTCAGAGATTGAGTCGTCAGACAATGACATTAGTTCTTTTGAAGCAGAGTCAAATCAAGAGTATGGATTAGGCTCTGAAATTGATGATTTACACATGAATCTTACTGATATTCATGATGTATTATCTAATTCTCAAAGTGAGGAGGAGAATGATGACCATGATAATCATCATTCACTTGTTTACCCACAGAATTTATTAATTCAGTGGGTAAACAAGAATGGTGTTACACACAATGCTGTTGATGAATTATTTTTTTGCAGTAACAGAAAAAATGGAATACATAATGAAGGAATTATCAAAATTGACATTTTTATCAGGGGATATCCTGAATATTGTCAAAATGACGGAAACCCATATGTCAAAAACACATGGAGATATACCAATCCTGGAAGACATTCTTCCATCCCCACTTGAAACTGTTGAGCAGGTGGAAAGTCTGTCACATGAGCTAAAAGTTAACAGTGAATGTAAAAAGAGTATGGTAAGTGTTGCTTAATTCTTTTAGCCTGAGTATGGTAAGTGTTGCTGAATTTTTTTAGCCTTGTACATATGTCTTTTGATTAGTTTTTTTGCAGATGAAGGAAGGTGGGGTGGCACATAATTGATTGTTCAGTGTTATGTTTAAGGTACAAATAAAACAAAAGCAAAAGTTACTCAAATTCGTTGATTTTTGTAATAGTTAAGAAGGAAAATATTTTAATGCTATTTATTTAATACAGTTGGAAATTAGAAAATCTAATGTTGAGATTGAAAGATATATATTATTCTCTATTACCTTACAGCTTATGCATTATTTTAACAGGTCCAGACGCTGTCTCAAATGGGCGGTGCAAGCTGTGGAGACACAGTGAGACGAATGATGAGGAGGATAGGGACCTATGGGGTCTGGTCTCAGTATTCACTCGTTGGGCGCAAGAGGAAACGTGTCTTCAAAACCTTGGATATTTGTAATGTAATAATAAGTACGTAAATTTGACATTTTTTTGGATTATATATGTCTGCATGTATTATGTATTATACTTGCATGCTTGTTAATGACTTGTATTCTAGTCTTGTGGGTATCTCCTTTCTCCTACGGGCCAAATGCTTTGTTCTTACCTAGCATTTTGCTTTGTTTGGGTATGAATGTTTGTGTACCTTCATTGTATATTTTGCAAAATTTGCCATATATCTCATTACTCCTCTGCCTAGCAACAAGTCTGTCTAATTATACTCAATAACTATTTTTCAAAGTTCCCCATAGTGTCCTTTATTGAAATAGAGTTCATGAACCGTTTCAATATCCTTATTTTCTTCTAGATTATATCTTAAAGTATATTTAAATGTTATTGTTATTAAATGTTATTGTGACATTGCATTGCAATTGAGCTGCGTTGTTAACCATTCTGTTCATTTCATGAGTATATTTTATTTTCTATTTTTTCATATCATTTTTTTTATCTGTTTTTATTTTTCAGTGATGGGAATATCAGATCATTTGATGTTCCCATCAGAAAATTGGGAAAGTCAGATCTTTTGATGTTCCCAATTTTCAGATGGAAGCATCAGACCATCATGGAATGCATGGGATGAGGTAGTTTAGAATGGTGGGGAGGACGAGAGGGGGGATATTGGGGAAGACGAGGGAACAGAGGAGAGGGTAATGGTGGGGAGGACGAGGGGACAGGGGAATGGAGAATGCTGGGGAGGACAAAGGGGACGAGGGGACAGAGGAAGACTGGAGAACAGGGGAACACCTAAATAAAAGCCAACAATGTTATTACTCTGTGGCTTCTTGTCTCCTGACAAAAAGAATTATAATTATATATATTAATTAATTCTTATAACTTTCCAGAAGCCTGTATCAACACCCACACTAATGCAACTGAAAGAGATGTTGAGACAAGTATTGCTGATATGTTGAAGAACGCCCCAAACAAACACGGTGGAAACAGATACAAGGTAAAGTTTGCCAATTTGCTGTAGTCTAATTCAATCTCTTTTTAGTAATCTTTGTGAACATTTATGCTACGAATAAGATAAAATAATGTAATTGATTTTGACTAAATATGTAGATATATTTAATTTTCTGAGCACTAATAATGAAAGAAAACCAAAATAAGAGGTGGCTACTATCTCTAATAATGGGCTGGAATAATACAGGATATAATAATATATATATATATATAAATATATATACATATATTTATATATATATATATTTATTTATATAAATATATATATGATATATATATTCTATTCTATTAGTCTATTCTATTC
>NW_027189285.1:0-70000 GCF_040958095.1 Procambarus clarkii | reverse complement strand
CCTACTATGCAAGGTCCGATTTGCCTAATAAGCCAAGTTTTCCTGAATTAACATATTTTCTCTAATTTTTTTCTTATGAAATGATAAAGCTACCCATTTCATTATGTATGAGGTCAATTTTTTTATTGGAGTTAAAATTAACGTAGATATATGACCGAACCTAACCAACCCTACCTAACCTAACCTAACCCATCTTTATAGGTTAGGTTAGGTAGCCGAAAAAGTTAGGTTAGGTAGTCGAAAAACAATTAATGAAAACTTGGCTTATTAGGCAAATCGGGCCTTGCATAGTAGGCAGAGAAGTGCGTTCTGGCTATTAGGTACGACATTATATATTATATATATATATATATATATATATATATATATATATATATATATATATAAATATATAAATATATATATTGTCGGGGTTTACTCGGATGAGCAACAGTACACTCAAGGTCACTCACCGTAGCCCTGCGGGTCTTCACTCTATCCTCGCGGCGCCACTGTACGCCAGCAGAGTATCCCAGTCAATCCCAACCGGCCTCTGATCGAGAAGGAGTGGGAACACAACTTGTTCACTTAACTGTTGTATGCCCGCCCCGTCATAGGGCTCTACTACTAACCACAAGGTCGCCAACTGGTGTTTTCGGTGTCCAGTAACACGTCAGTGGTTTTGTTGAATTGTGGTAACAGTGGCAAGGACACACTCAATAGATCTGATATCAGGCAGGTATTTGCTTCTATCACTCTCTGCTTTCAGGTATTACATAGCCACAAGAAATATGGAGGGGATAACATAAACACCAATGTATTTTGTATTTTACTTAAAACTCATTCAAAGACATCACAAGATTATATCAATAAGCAAACAGCGGTTTCAGGCGGGAGTCGCTCGTTCCCACATATAATATGAACTCACTAAGCTGGCAACACTCCCCCTCTTGTCAATGTCAAAATCAGCTGGGCGACTACCCCCCACGCGAATGTTACTTTATCTGTTTGCTTGGCGTAACACGCCAACTTCTTTAAGTTCTCAAAGATCACTAGAAGTTCGAACACACAATATTTGCGATAACAGCACGTAAATACTTCGCTACACTGATCTTGGGCTCAATCAAACATTTCTATATTAAATGTGACAATAATTCACTGTCATGGTATTACACACTGCCCTTCGTTTAATGATAACTTATGAAGTATATATCACTGGAGTTCTCAGTAATTCCTTCCGTGGGCGATAACACAATTAATCACTGCACACATGAATGATTATTCAATACATGAGCATAGACATATATATATATATATGGATGAGTCAGACATCAATAATGGTAATAACATAGTTACTGGGCACATAGCCTAACTCCCAACACTGGCATAATTATATATATATATTCTCTCACTATATGATCACATTAAAGTCTCATGAAAGACATTCTCAACACAGTAAATTCATCAATTACTCCGGGTGCCTGCATACACCAATAATAATCATAAATATCATGAGTACTCTTTATAGTACCACTCTGCACACTGGTGCCTTACTGTGACATAGGTGAGGCTTGCTCACGACATACAAAATACTCAGGCTAAATAATATAGCTGACTAAAGGGGAATTGGGAGGGAAACTAGAATCACCTACTTCCACCTATCCTCCGATGAGAGTTGAGTTGTAGCTCCTGGTCCTGGCTCCTGCCTCGTGTAGGGAACGCCCCCACACACACACTGTCGTGTCCTCCAGGAACTCAATCAACGTCCCACCATAAGCGCGTCGTCTCCGTGCCTTTTCACTGCAGGTCCGTGCTCCTCCTCCACGTCTTGTAGGGTTGGAGTCGGTCTCCCGGCCGTCGACTTCTCCTCCCAGCTACGGCTGCCCGCCTACGTCTCGGCTGCAGTCGTTCGGATTCCCGAATAGTTTCCTTCTTCCTCTGCTTCCCAGTGGCTCGGTTCAGCCACTACGCCGTCACAAACGGGTGAACTGCCTCAGACGTCGCATACGTCACTACACAGACTTCACTTCTTCTTGCACAGTACCTGTCCTGGAGCACTTGTTGCTCAATATCCGTCGATTCCCTCTCTGGTTCAACACATGAACGAAGGAAGACCTCACAGAGTACTGGCAGACTTCGGGTGACGCGTAAAATCCACGGGAGCGGGAAACAACTGTCAAACTGACAGGACCAATCTTCGCACGTCCAACCACCTTGACGTGTCGTGTCAGACTGATTCCCTCACGGAGAATTGGCTCATCCACTACGTCATCACTGTGGAGCTATCAGCCGTCGCATACGTCGCTGCCTAGACTCCACTCTTGCACAACACCTGTTCCTGGAGCACTTGTTGCTCAATATCCCGTCAATTCCTTCTTCGGTTCAACACATGAATGAAGGAAGACCCCACAGGTGTTGGCAGACCACGGGTGATGCGTAAGTCCTCCGGAGACGGGGTAAACTGTCCAACTGACAGGACCCCCCAGTGCACGTCCGACCTCCTTGACGTGCTGTCTTAGACTGATGGCGCCAGCGCGGCGCGATGACAGGACCCCCCTTCCTTCGTGACGTCATATTCGCCACGGGAGGTTTTCATTGGCTCCCTGTGCCACGTCGCTGTCGGCGAATAATCTGGTGTCACTGACATCACACAGTTTTGGCGGGAGAACAGAAGAGCCAGCGCCATATTGGCTTCCTAAAGGGCCTAAACCACAGGCCAAAAGACTCTTCTTTTACAAATTTCTCGGCACTCCGAGAACACTACATTCCCCCACATATATCAAACTGATGCCTGCGACGTAGAGAACGCTCGGGTAAAGTGGACATGACTCTTACTGCAGACGTGGGAGAAATATAAGGGGGGGAACACCGTCACAATATATATATATATATATATATATATATATATATATATATATATATATATATATATATATATATATAACTGAAAACTCACACCCCAGAAGTGACTCGAACCCATACTCCCAGAAGCAACACAACTGGTATGTACAAGACGCCTTAATCCACTTGACCATCACGACCGGACATAATGAGGTGATAGCCTAAGCTATTTGAACCACCCCACCGCCGGCACTCGGATAGTAATCTTGGGCATAGCATTTTACCAAATCACCTCATTCTTTGGGGCACACGTGAGGAACACAAATGCGAACAAGCCTGATTGGTCCCCAGGACAATATGCAACTGAAAACTCACACCCCAGAAGTGACTCGAACCCATACTCCCAGAAGCAACGCAACTGGTATGTACAAGACGCCTTAATCCACTTGACCATCACGACCGGACATAATGAGGTGATAGCCTAAGCTATTTGAACCACCCCACCGCCGGCACTCGGATAGTAATCTTGGGCATAGCATTTTACCAAATCACCTCATTCTTTGGGGCACACGTGAGGAACACAAATGCGAACAAGCCTGAATGGTCCCCAGGACAATATGCAACTGAAAACTCACACCCCAGAAGTGACTCGAACCCATACTCCCAGAAGCAACGCAACTGGTATGTACAAGACGCCTTAATCCACTTGACCATCACGACCGGACATAATGAGGTCATAGCCTAAGCTATTTGAACCACCCCACCGCCGGCACTCGGATAGTAATCTTGGGCATAGCATTTTACCAAATCACCTCATTCTTTGGGGCACACGTGAGGAACACAAATGCGAACAAGCCTGAATGGTCCCCAGGACAATATGCAACTGAAAACTCACACCCCAGAAGTGACTCGAACCCATACTCCCAGAAGCAACTCAACTGGTATGTACAAGACGCCTTAATCCACTTGACCATCACGACCGGACATAATGAGGTGATAGCCGAGGCTATTTGAACCACCCCACCGCCGGCACTCGGATAGTAATCTTGGGCATAGCATTTTACCAAATCACCTCATTCTTTGGGGCACACGTGAGGAACACAAATGCGAACAAGCCTGAATGGTCCCCAGGACAATATGCAACTGAAAACTCACACCCCAGAAGTGACTCGAACCCATACTCCCAGAAGCAACGCAACTGGTATGTACAAGACGCCTTAATCCACTTGACCATCACGACCGGACATAATGAGGTGATAGCCTAAGCTATTTGAACCACCCCACCGCCGGCACTCGGATATTAATCTTGGGCATAGCATTTTACCAAATCACCTCATTCTTTGGGGCACACGTGAGGAACACAAATGCGAACAAGCCTGAATGGTCCCCAGGACAATATGCAACTGAAAACTCACACCCCAGAAGTGACTCGAACCCATACTCCCAGAAGCAACGCAACTGGTATGTACAAGACGCCTTAATCCACTTGACCATCACGACCGGACATAATGAGGTGATAGCCTAAGCTATTTGAACCACCCCACCGCCGGCACTCGGATAGTAATCTTGGGCATAGCATTTTACCAAATCACCTCATTCTTTGGGGCACACGTGAGGAACACAAATGCGAACAAGCCTGAATGGTCCCCAGGACAATATGCAACTGAAAACTCACACCCCAGAAGTGACTCAAACCCATACTCCCAGAAGCAACGCAACTGGTATGTACAAGACGCCTTAATCCACTTGACCATCACGACCGGACATAATGAGGTGATAGCCTAAGCTATTTGAACCACCCCACCGCCGGCACTCGGATAGTAATCTTGGGCATAGCATTTTACCAAATCACCTCATACTTTGGGGCACACGTGAGGAACACAAATGCGAACAAGCCTGAATGGTCCCCAGGACAATATGCAACTGAAAACTCACACCCCAGAAGTGACTCGAACCCATACTCCCAGAAGCAACGCAACTGGTATGTACAAGACGCCTTAATCCACTTGACCATCACGACCGGACATAATGAGGTGATAGCCTAAGCTATTTGAACCACCCCACCGCCGGCACTCGGATAGTAATCTTGGGCATAGCATTTTACCAAATCACCTCATTCTTTGGGGCACACGTGAGGAACACAAATGCGAACAAGCCTGAATGGTCCCCAGGACAATATGCAACTGAAAACTCACACCCCAGAAGTGACTCGAACCCATACTCCCAGAAGCAACGCAACTGGTATGTACAAGACGCCTTAATCCACTTGACCATCACGACCGGACATAATGAGGTGATAGCCTACGCTATTTGAACCACCCCACCGCCAGCACTCGGATAGTAATCTTGGGCATAGCATTTTACCAAATCACCTCATTCTTTGGGGCACACGTGAGGAACACAAATGCGAACAAGCCTGAATGGTCCCCAGGACAATATGCAACTGAAAACTCACACCCCAGAAGTGACTCGAACCCATACTCCCAGAAGCAACGCAACTGGTATGTACAAGACGCCTTAATCCACTTGACCATCACGACCGGACATAATGAGGTGATAGCCTAAGCTATTTGAACCACCCCACCGCCGGCACTCGGATAGTAATCTTGGGCATAGCATTTTACCAAATCACCTCATTCTTTGGGGCACACGTGAGGAACACAAATGCGAACAAGCCTGAATGGTCCCCAGGACAATATGCAACTGAAAACTCACACCCCAGAAGTGACTCGAACCCATACTCCCAGAAGCAACGCAACAGGTATGTACAAGACGCCTTAATCCACTTGACCATCACGACCGGACATAATGAGGTGATAGCCTAAGCTATTTGAACCACCCCACCGCCGGCACTCGGATAGTAATCTTGGGCATAGCATTTTACCAAATCACCTCATTCTTTGGGGCACACGTGAGGAACACAAATGCGAACAAGCCTGAATGGTCCCCAGGACAATATGCAACTGAAAACTCACACCCCAGAAGTGACTCGAACCCATACTCCCAGAAGCAACGCAACTGGTATGTACAAGACGCCTTAATCCACTTGACCATCACGACCGGACATAATGAGGTGATAGCCTAAGCTATTTGAACCACCCCACCGCCGGCACTCGGATAGTAATCTTGGGCATAGCATTTTACCAAATCACCTCATTCTTTGGGGCACACGTGAGGAACACAAATGCGAACAAGCCTGAATGGTCCCCAGGACAATATGCAACTGAAAACTCACACCCCAGAAGTGACTCGAACCCATACTCCCAGAAGCAACGCAACTGGTATGTACAAGACGCCTTAATCCACTTGACCATCACGACCGGACATAATGAGGTGATAGCCTAAGCTATTTGAACCACCCCACCGCCGGCACTCGGATAGTAATCTTGGGCATAGCATTTTACCAAATCACCTCATTCTTTGGGGCACACGTGAGGAACACAAATGCGAACAAGCCTGAATGGTCCCCAGGACAATATGCAACTGAAAACTCACACCCCAGAAGTGACTCGAACCCATACTCCCAGAAGCAACGCAACAGGTATGTACAAGACGCCTTAATCCACTTGACCATCACGACCGGACATAATGAGGTGATAGCCTAAGCTATTTGAACCACCCCACCGCCGGCACTCGGATAGTAATCTTGGGCATAGCATTTTACCAAATCACCTCATTCTTTGGGGCACACGTGAGGAACACAAATGCGAACAAGCCTGAATGGTCCCCAGGACAATATGCAACTGAAAACTCACACCCCAGAAGTGACTCGAACCCATACTCCCAGAAGCAACGCAACTGGTATGTACAAGACGCCTTAATCCACTTGACCATCACGACCGGACATAATGAGGTGATAGCCTAAGCTATTTGAACCACCCCACCGCCGGCACTCGGATAGTAATCTTGGGCATAGCATTTTACCAAATCACCTCATTCTTTGGGGCACACGTGAGGAACACGTGAGGAACGTGATTTGGTAAAATGCTATGCCCAAGATTACTATCCGAGTGCCGGCGGTGGGGTGGTTCAAATAGCCTCGGCTATCACCTCATTATGTCCGGTCGTGATGGTCAAGTGGATTAAGGCGTCTTGTACATACCAGTTGCGTTGCTCCTGGGAGTATGGGTTCGAGTCACTTCTGGGGTGTGAGTTTTCAGTTGCATATTGTCCTGGGGACCATTCAGGCTTGTTCGCATTTGTGTTCCTCACGTGTGCCCCAAAGAATGAGGTGATTTGGTAAAATGCTATGCCCAAGATTACTATCCGAGTGCCGGCGGTGGGGTGGTTCAAATAGCCTCGGCTATCACCTCATTATGTCCGGTCGTGATGGTCAAGTGGATTAAGGCGTCTTGTACATACCAGTTGCGTTGCTCCTGGGAGTATGGGTTCGAGTCACTTCTGGGGTGTGAGTTTTCAGTTGCATATTGTCCTGGGGACCATTCAGGCTTGTTCGCATTTGTGTTCCTCACGTGTGCCCCAAAGAATGAGGTGATTTGGTAAAATGCTATGCCCAAGATTACTATCCGAGTGCCGGCGGTGGGGTGGTTCAAATAGCCTCGGCTATCACCTCATTATGTCCGGTCGTGATGGTCAAGTGGATTAAGGCGTCTTGTACATACCAGTTGCGTTGCTCCTGGGAGTATGGGTTCGAGTCACTTCTGGGGTGTGAGTTTTCAGTTGCATATTGTCCTGGGGACCATTCAGGCTTGTTGGCATTTGTGTTCCTCACGTGTGCCCCAAAGAATGAGGTGATTTGGTAAAATGCTATGCCCAAGATTACTATCCGAGTGCCGGCGGTGGGGTGGTTCAAATAGCCTCGGCTATCACCTCATTATGTCCGGTCGTGATGGTCAAGTGGATTAAGGCGTCTTGTACATACCAGTTGCGTTGCTCCTGGGAGTATGGGTTCGAGTCACTTCTGGGGTGTGAGTTTTCAGTTGCATATTGTCCTGGGGACCATTCAGGCTTGTTCGCATTTGTGTTCCTCACGTGTGCCCCAAAGAATGAGGTGATTTGGTAAAATGCTATGCCCAAGATTACTATCCGAGTGCCGGCGGTGGGGTGGTTCAAATAGCCTCGGCTATCACCTCATTATGTCCGGTCGTGATGGTCAAGTGGATTAAGGCGTCTTGTACATACCAGTTGCGTTGCTCCTGGGAGTATGGGTTCGAGTCACTTCTGGGGTGTGAGTTTTCAGTTGCATATTGTCCTGGGGACCATTCAGGCTTGTTCGCATTTGTGTTCCTCACGTGTGCCCCAAAGAATGAGGTGATTTGGTAAAATGCTATGCCCAAGATTACTATCCGAGTGCCGGCGGTGGGGTGGTTCAAATAGCCTCGGCTATCACCTCATTATGTCCGGTCGTGATGGTCAAGTGGATTAAGGCGTCTTGTACATACCAGTTGCGTTGCTCCTGGGAGTATGGGTTCGAGTCACTTCTGGGGTGTGAGTTTTCAGTTGCATATTGTCCTGGGGACCATTCAGGCTTGTTCGCATTTGTGTTCCTCACGTGTGCCCCAAAGAATGAGGTGATTTGGTAAAATGCTATGCCCAAGATTACTATCCGAGTGCCGGCGGTGGGGTGGTTCATATAGCCTCAGCTATCACCTCATTATGTCCGGTCGTGATGGTCAAGTGGATTAAGGCGTCTTGTACATACCAGTTGCGTTGCTCCTGGGAGTATGGGTTCGAGTCACTTCTGGGGTGTGAGTTTTCAGTTGCATATTGTCCTGGGGACCATTCAGGCTTGTTCGCATTTGTGTTCCTCACGTGTGCCCCAAAGAATGAGGTGATTTGGTAAAATGCTATGCCCAAGATTACTATCCGAGTGCCAGCGGTGGGGTGGTTCAAATAGCCTCGGCTATCACCTCATTATGTCCGGTCGTGATGGTCAAGTGGATTAAGGCGTCTTGTACATACCAGTTGCGTTGCTCCTGGGAGTATGGGTTCGAGTCACTTCTGGGGTGTGAGTTTTCAGTTGCATATTGTCCTGGGGACCATTCAGGCTTGTTCGCATATATATATATATATATATATATATATATATATATATATATATATATATATATATATATATATATATATATATATATATATATACATATATATATATATATATATATATATATATATATATATATATATATGTCGTACCTAGTAGCCAGAACGCACTTCTCAGCCTACTATGCATGTCCCGATTTGCCTAATAAGCCAAGTTTTCTTGAATTATTATATTTTCTCAATTTCTTTTCATATGAAATGATAAAGCTACCCATTTCATTTTGTATGAGGTCAATTTTTTTTTATTGGAGTTAAAATTAACGTAGATATATGACCGAACCTAACCAACCCTACCTAACCTAACCTATCTTTATAGGTTAGGTTAGGTTAGGTAGCAGAAAAAGTTAGGTTAGGTTAGGTTAGGTAGGTTAGGTAGTCGAAAAACAATTAATTCATGAAAACTTGGCTTATTAGGCAAATCGGGCCTTGCATAGTAGGCTGAGAAGTGAGTTCTGGCTACTAGGTACGACATATATATATATATATATATATATATATATATATATATATATATATATATATATATATATATATATATATATATATATATAATGAATGTTGTACCTAGCAGCCAGAACGTTGTACTTGGCCTACTATGCAAGGCCCGGTTTGCCTAATAGGCCACGTTTTGCTGAATTTATATATTTTTCCAAATTTCAAAAAGAAATTTGGGTTTCTGAGAAAACTGAGGAAACAAAAATTGTACCACTTACGGGCTATTCATGCCCGTGCCACCTCTTGGGTGGCTTAATCTTCATCATCATCATCATCGGAATAGCGGACAGTACAATTTCCACAGTCAACAATGTAGCACTCGGCGTGTACAGTCCTTATCGACCCCAAGACGCTACAGCTTTGACACAGACCAGACAGCAGACTACGACCACATCCAGCTACAACGCTCTCGCTCCCCAAGTTCAGACACTCAATTCCCACTCGAGCTGCCACGCTCTCCCACATAGAGCTCCGCGACTCCGGCCTCACTCAGCTCTCTGCTCTGCTCCAAGCTCCGTCTCAACGTTTACGACAACGCCACCAACCGACTACTGTTATCAAGACTACTAAATAAATATGAAAACTCACTAAACAATGAGTATCTAATCTACCCAACAACGTAACATAACCGTACGTTACATTGGTGACCCCAGAGTTTCGACGATACCCAGGCACGATGGACTACAACATTGACTCTCAATGGACCTAAATATAACCCATCATAATGAGACAGACATTGTAGCCAAATTAGCGTGTAACAAGTTTGAAGTTGAATTAGATCTAGGTATCCCCATCTCTGCTGTCAAAACTGTATTGGTCCAAACATTCAGATCTGATAGGAAAGAACTTACTGACTCCCAACGACCTGAAAGTACTAGTATAAAAAGCTATGATTTGTTCAGATCTGAAACCTACATCTATGGGCAGCACAAAACGTCCACTAGACAGTGCGACACAGTGGTTGCAAGGATTAGGTTGGGTTACCGTTACCTGTGGCAGGTGGCTGCAGGTGACGGGTCTCCCAATCCTGGGCACTCCAGATGCAAACTCTGTGAGCAGGAACTACGGCATGATCTCCCGCACTACATCACTGAATGCCCAGTTATTAGACCTTTCAGACCAGTTGGCATGAGGTACCTGGAGCTTTGCAATTACTTTATTCACTCTCGTATTCTTGAAGATATCCTCACAGTATACCCAAAATTTGCCAGTGCAGGCTATTAAACACATGGCTCTGTATGACTAACCATCCTGCGAGATGGGGACTTGTATTACCACTGCTACCTTATTCAATCTTGTGTTGTTGATATCCTCAAAATGCATCCGGAGTCTGCCAGTGCAGACCGCTTATCACATGCCTCTGTATGACTAACCATCCTGTATGATGGGGATTTTTTAGCATCACCTAGTTAGCTTTTTTGACACACTGTACTCCACTTCATATAGTCTAGGGTAGCTGCACTAATGCAGATGTACCTAATGTGTTAATAAAAAGAAAATCAATGGACCTCTACTGCTACTGCTGCATGGTGTGGACGACGATACCTAGCCACGATGGACTACAACATGGACTCTCACTGGACCTCTACTGCTACTGCTGCATGGTGTGGACGACGATACCTAGCCACGATGGACTACAACATGGACTCTCACTGGACCTCTACTGCTACTGCTGCATGGTGTGGACGACGATACCTAGCCACGATGGACTACAACATGGACTCTCAGTGGACCTCTACTGCTACTGCTGCATGGTGTGGACGACGATACCCAGCCACGATGGACTACAACATGGACTCTCACTGGACCTCTACTGCTACTGCTGCATGGTGTGGACGACGATACCTAGCCACGATGGACTACAACATGGACTCTCACTGGACCTCTACTGCTACTGCTGCATGGTGTGGACGACGATACCTAGCCACGATGGACTACAACATGGACTCTCACTGGACCTCTACTGCTACTGCTGCATGGTGTGGACGACGATACCTAGCCACGATGGACTACAACGTGGACTCTCACTGGACCTCTACTGCTACTGCTGCATGGTGTGGACGACGATACCTAGCCACGATGGACTACAACATGGACTCTCACTGGACCTCTACTGCTACTGCTGCATGGTGTGGACGACGATACCTAGCCACGATGGACTACAACATGGACTCTCACTGGACCTCTACTGCTACTGCTGCATGGTGTGGACGACGATACCTAGCCACGATGGACTACAACATGGACTCTCAGTGGACCTCTACTGCTACTGCTGCATGGTGTGGACGACGATACCCAGCCACGATGGACTACAACATGGACTCTCACTGGACCTCTACTGCTACTGCTGCATGGTGTGGACGACGATACCTAGCCACGATGGACTACAACATGGACTCTCACTGGACCTCTACTGCTACTGCTGCATGGTGTGGACGACGATACCTAGCCACGATGGACTACAACATGGACTCTCACTGGACCTCTACTGCTACTGCTGCATGGTGTGGACGACGATACCTAGCCACGATGGACTACAACATGGACTCTCACTGGACCTCTACTGCTACTGCTGCATGGTGTGGACCTCTGCCACCTGTCATGGGACGCTCCCAACAACCTCACTTCAGCTATGATTTTCACCGCGATCATCTCTGCATTTCATCAAGTACAGCTTGCTGCACCGCGAGCGTTACTTACTCATCTGACAGTTTAATCAGCAACTACATCATGTGGGATCTACAGCCTGTCCTGCCCACTCTAAACATAGAGCTCTTGGCCAAGATCACTACCGAGAACGGTCATAGGCTGTTCAATCTTGTGTAGATTAAACAATAATAAAAAAAGTATAGTGTAGTCTGAATGTACAAAGAATGAATATAAATAACTAATTGTAAATATAGGAAATTTAAAGAATGAAAATTTAAAGAATCTAATTTAACCCAGAGACTCAGCAACTAGCAACCGTCACGGCCGGACGTGTTCTCGTTGCTCCAGCTCTTCTCTCTCCCACCCAGCACTGCCGGGTGGGTAAATAATTGGCAGCAGACTTGCGTCTCTCTAGCTGGTCAGACCCCACTCCTAACTTGGTGTTTTATGCCGGGTAGAGACGGGAGGCCATCTCCAGTGACGTGTAGTCTTTGAGAGAGACCCATCGGCCACCAGGAAGCTCATCATGCCCTACAAGATCAAGGGTACGCCCCTCAACAAGCAACCATTCTCCAAAACATCTCTCCTGAAGCTCTTTAAAGACATTGCAGGAGTGACACCCAACGACATCAAACAGGAAGGCACGGACATCCTCTTCTTCTTTTATAGTGAGGAGGAAGTCGACAAACTTCTGTTTTTCAGCGCCAATTTCTCCAACCAACACCTTCGTCTCAACTTCCCACGCCAGTACCTGGCTGAACACTGTCGTTATTCATGACCTCGGCCAATGGATCGTGGAACAAGATGAAGCTGATGAAAGAGCGTTCATGCGCGACTTCAAGGCATCAAACCCGGACCTAGGGCTTCACGAAGCTCACTTCTTCAACAGAAATCGCTCCCTGAAGCTGACCTTCGAGACAGTACTGCGGCTACTATGGCTACCAGAAATGGTGTTTACAGCTTTGGTATTCACATTCCGTCATTCCGTGTGAAGATGGAACGTTTCCACATGGTCAACCAGTGCCTCCGGTGCTACGAGTACACCCACTCCACCAGCAGATGTACCCAGCGTATTCAGCAGTGTAGCCTCTGCTCAGCTGACCACCATTACTCCATCTGCAAGTGTGAAACACTATGCTGCTTGCTGTGCACAGGCGACCATCCGGCAATCTCCATACGTTGTCCTCATAGACAAGACGTCATTAAAAACATGGAGAAATCCACATCTTCAACCGGAGCCAGTACCTCTGAAGCAGCAAGCCAATCACCGACCACCTCTACTTCAGGTTTCAACGCCCAAGCCGCCATTTTCCCGGAGCTTCCGGGAGGACGTCCCACTGCTACTACCAGCCAATGGGGAGCCAGTTCCCAAACGCCAACCTGCGATTCGTCGAGCCAGCCATCATCCCCGGCCCACACCGACCAACCACTGAACAGCACAGTTCAACTATTAACATCGGCGGCCAGCATGATAGCTTGCAATAACCCCCAGGAATACGTAAGAATATTAAATATTCTATACAAAGCAAATGGTCTTCCAGCTTTCATAGTTCCAGAAGAAGTCTTCACCAACACTACTTCAAGTTCTCAAGATACAGTCTTGGTCCCTGACATCACCGTGAACGCCGCCGTGCTCACGGATCTACTATCAACAGCAAAGCCTGCTCCTCCAGCAACTTCATCACAAGCCACCCAGACGCCGACGCCTCCGCTATCGACTACTGCTACAGTACCATCTCTCGTGTGCGAACCCTCTCAACGTCAAAAATCAGCTGCAACTCCCATTAAGCCTCAACAGGCAAGAACTCAACCTCCAAGATTCACTGCATCTACTCCTGACTCAGCTGACTCATCAGATGAGGACGTCTCGGTGGGAACACCACCTCCTCCACTGAAGCAGCCGAACACAACAGAAGATTTCCGGCTGGAAGCTACCTCCAACGATAGCCTCACCGTATCAACACGAAGCAAGACCAACAAACAGGCCAGGAGGCCGGGGAAGAAGAAAAACACCGACGATCTGCGCCCGAGTACATCAAGGAATCAGTAGAACACCAACGCAAAGCTGTAAAGAACACCGCGACGAGAAGCCCTGCCTCCTACAAGACACATCAGCGAGCACCCATGAGCACTCCACTCTACCACCACACCGCAGCATCAGCTGCAAGTCTTACCCACGGTGGTTGGGCCACCGATCTTTCATCTCCCCTCTTCACCTCGTCTCCAGTTCCTCGCTCAAGATTTCTGCATCCTGGCCCCTGTCTTCAACCCCCTGCTTGCCTGCTCTAGGGCTTTATAATCGGTTAACCCAGATATAAGTGAGGGGATGCAAGGAAGTAATTGCATACGGGTATTATATATAATTTTATAGTTATAAGAATAAATTAAATATCACCTTGGTGTAGTGTTAAAAAGAACCAAGGATCAATACTATGTCAAAGGTAGATCATAAATATATAAATAATAAACCAGTCACAGTGTATTCTTTTGTTTAGTTAAACCAGACATTCTCTTCTGTTATTATACATAATATTCCAGCCCTCAATGTGAAGCAGGTGGAGGGTCCGTTCATAAAGAACATTTTAAGTTAAATTAAGTTTCTAATACACGCCTTGTTTTATAGGGACGGGGCGAGTGCGGAGGGAACCACATTCAAAATGCCCGCCAGGGAATATTTCTTATGTTAGCCGCTCCTGATTGGTGGACGGCAGTCCGACGCCGTGCATCTTCGCATCATCCACGCGCATGCCCTGAGGCGACAGAAGAGAGCAGAGAAGAACCGCACCGCAGCGAAGACACACCTGTTAGTGACGCCTCCTGGACATTGGTCATCCAGCACCTCGTATTGGCCAGCTACCATTGACCCTCGCCCATCCTCGCCCCTGAGAAGCCGTCGTATTGCTTCAGCCCGCCCCTGAGAAGCCGTAGTATTGCTTCAGCCCGCCCCTGAGAAGCCGTAGTATTGCTTCAGCCCGCCCCTGAGAAGCCGTCGTATTGCTTCAGCCCGCCCCTGAGAAGCCGTCGTATTGCTTCAGCCCGCCCCTGAGAAGCCGTCGTATTGCTTCAGCCCGCCCCTGAGAAGCCGTAGTATTGCTTCAGCCCGCCCCTGAGAAGCCGTCGTATTGCTTCAGCCCGCCCCTGAGAAGCCGTCGTATTGCTTCAGCCCGCCCCTGAGAAGCCGTCGTATTGCTTCAGCCCGCCCCTGAGAAGCCGTAGTATTGCTTCAGCCCGCCCCTGAGAAGCCGTCGTATTGCTTCAGCCCGCCCCTGAGAAGCCGTCGTATTGCTTCAGCCCGCCCCTGAGAAGCCGTAGTATTGCTTCAGCCCGCCCCTGAGAAGCCGTAGTATTGCTTCAGCCCGCCCCTGAGAAGCCATCGTATTGCTTCAGCCCGCCCCTGAGAAGCCGTCGTATTGCTTCAGCCCGCCCCTGAGAAGCCGTAGTATTGCTTCAGCCGCCCCTGAGAAGCCGTCGTATTGCTTCAGCCCGCCCCTGAGAAGCCGTAGTATTGCTTCAGCCCGCCCCTGAGAAGCCGTAGTATTGCTTCAGCCCGCCCCTGAGAAGCCGTCGTATTGCTTCAGCCCGCCCCTGAGAAGCCGTAGTATTGCTTCAGCCCGCCCCTGAGAAGCCGTAGTATTGCATCAGCCCTCCCCTGAGAAGCCGTCGTATTGCTTCAGCCCGCCCCTGAGAAGCCGTCGTATTGCTTCAGCCCGCCCCTGAGAAGCCGTCGTATTGCTTCAGCCCGCCCCTGAGAAGCCGTCGTATTGCTTCAGCCCGCCCTGAGAAGCCGTCGTATTGCTTCAGCCCGCCCCTAAGAAGCCGTCGTATTGCTTCAGCCCGCCCCTGAGAAGCCGTCGTATTGCTTCAGCCCGCCCCTGAGAAGCCGTCGTATTGCTTCAGCCCGCCCCTGAGAAGCCGTCGTATTGCTTCAGCCGCCCCTGAGAAGCCGTCGTATTGCTTCAGCCCGCCCCTGAGAAGCCGTCGTATTGCTTCAGCCCGCCCCTGAGAAGCCGTCGTATTGCTTCAGCCCGCCCCTGAGAAGCCGTCGTATTGCTTCAGCCCGCCCCTGAGATGCCGTCGTATTGCTTCAGCCGCCCCGAGAAGACTCGAGAAGTTGGCACTGATGTTTGCCGCCCCCCCCCCCCCCCGGCTCGCCGAGGCCACATCACTGGCCAGTGTTGGAAGGTGGAGAAGTTGGCACTGATGTTTGCCGCCCCCCCCCCGGCTCGCCGAGGCCACATCACTGGCCAATGTTGGAAGGTGGAGAAGTTGGCACTGATGTTTGCCGCCCCCCACCCACCCCCGGCTCGCCGAGGCCACATCACTGGCCAGTGTTGGAAGGTGGAGAAGTTGGCACTGATGTTTGCCGCCCCCCACCCACCCCCGGCTCGCCGAGGCCACATCACTGGCCAGTGTTGGAAGGTGGAGAAGTTGGCACTGATGTTTGCCGCCCCCCACCCCCCCCCCCCCCGGCTCGCCGAGGCCACATCACTGACCAGTGTTGGAAGGTGGAGAAGTTGGCACTGATGTTTGCCGCCCCCCACCCACCCCCGGCTCGCCGAGGCCACATCACTGGCCAGTGTTGGAAGGTGGAGAAGTTGGCACTGATGTTTGCCGCCCCCCATCCACCCCCGGCTCGCCGAGGCCACATCACTGGCCAGTGTTGGAAGGTGGAGAAGTTGGCACTGATGTTTGCCGCCCCCCACCCCCGGCTCGCCGAGGCCACATCACTGGCCAGTGTTGGAAGGTGGAGAAGTTGGCACTGATGTTTGCCGCCCCCCACCCACCCCCGGCTCGCCGAGGCCACATCACTGGCCAGTGTTGGAAGGTGGAGAAGTTGGCACTGATGTTTGCCGCCCCCCATCCACCCCCGGCTCCCCGAGGCCACATCACTGGCCAGTGTTGGAAGGTGGAGAAGTTGGCACTGATGTTTGCCGCCCCCCACCCCCGGCTCGCCGAGGCCACATCACTGGCCAGTGTTGGAAGGTGGAGAAGTTGGCACTGATGTTTGCCGCCCCCCACCCACCCCCGGCTCGCCGAGGCCACATCACTGGCCAGTGTTGGAAGGTGGAGAAGTTGGCACTGATGTTTGCCGCCCCCCATCCACCCCCGGCTCCCCGAGGCCACATCACTGGCCAGTGTTGGAAGGTGGAGAAGTTGGCACTGATGTTTGCCGCCCCCCCACCCCCGGCTCGCCGAGGCCACATCACTGGCCAGTGTTGGAAGGTGGAGAAGTTGGCACTGATGTTTGCCGCCCCCCACCCACCCCCGGCTCGCCGAGGCCACATCACTGGCCAGTGTTGGAAGGTGGAGAAGTTGGCACTGATGTTTGCCGCCCCCCACCACCCCCGGCTCCCCGAGGCCACATCACTGGCCAGTGTTGGAAGGTGGAACACTCACGTGGTCTGAGCTCTGGCTAGTTTTGTACATGGTGTTGTGTTTGAGAACTTTGTATCAACATTTATGTTAAGCCGATGATGCCAGTGATGCATTACCAAGGTGATGGGTCAGGATCACCAGTGGATTTCACAGTGGCATCTTTTTTGGAACTGTGGTTGGTGACTTTTGTGTGTCAAGCTGTTGTTGACTCTGCTGGGGGGAGGGGGGGGGGCACCTTGCCCGTTCCTAGACGACTTAGGAATGTGGGCAGGAGAAGACATGACTGAGATTTTTGATGTCCTTATTGAGACTTGACCACCCCCCCCCCCCTCCACCCCATCAGTGCTATCTGTCACCCCCGCACCTTGTTAAGACCTTAAGGCCAGCAAGGAACTAGTGTACCACAGTTACCAGGTGCTGGACTGTCACCCCCGCACCTTGTTAAGTCCTTATGGCCAGCAAGGAACTAGTGTACCACAGTTACCAGGTGCTGGACTGTCACCCCCGCACCTTGTTAAGACCTTGTGGCCAGCAAGGAGCTAGTGTACCACAGTTACCAGGTGCTGGACTGTCACCCCCGCACCTTGTTAAGACCTTATGGCCAGCAAGGAACTAGTGTACCACAGTTACCAGGTGCTGGACTGTCACCCCCGCACCTTGTTAAGACCTTATGGCCAGCAAGGAACTAGTGTACCACAGTTACCAGGTGCTGGACTGTCACCCCCGCACCTTGTTAAGACCTTATGGCCAGCAAGGAACTAGTGTACCACAGTTACCAGGTGCTGGACTGTCACCCCCGCACCTTGTTAAGACCTTAAGGTCAGCAAGGAGCTAGTGTACCACAGTTACCAGGTGCTGGAGCCTAGTGACAGCTGGCAACCTCATAAGTGCTACTGGGAGTTTTGTTCTGGGTGAATTTGTATGAATATATTATGGTGTCATGCTTATAATTTGGCCCCAGTCAACTGGTAACTTTTGTTGGACTTTTCCTTACCATCTAGACGTAACTATTGTAGGCCAGGAGGCTCTTGGTAATTTGTGTAAGGCACTACGCCGCCAGGGAGGCTCTGGGGGTTCATGACACGACAATCCCCACCATTCATCATTTCTCATGCTTCAGGGCAAACTGGGACATGTTCAAACAACACATTGATGATACTAATCTCACTTATGAATACAATGACAAACATCACACTGACAGTGACACACAAGCACGCAACATACAAGACACCATCATACATGCAGCAAACATCACCATTCCTAACACAACACTCAAACCACACTTCACTTGTCAACCCTTCCGTTCTCACTAAACGCCTCCTAGCTTCTTATCACTCTCGAGTCCTACACAACACAACGCTAGGGACAAGTACTCTGGGACCTCACAACACTAAAAAACCACATCCTCAACAGCCTAGAGTAAGACCACACAAAACACCTCATTGAACAATCAGAACAACACAGAACACTGACACAACAGGAATTCTGGAAACAAATCAAACGCTTACAAGGATCAGTTCATACATCATTTAAATACCTTCTACAAAATAACAAAATCGCCGAACCTGACGAAGTACTTAACATTTTCAAACACCATTGGGAACGTATTTTTCATCCCCTTCCTCCTGAACCAACTGCCCTTCCCAACACTGAAGTAGTTGAAGACTGGGTACACCAAACCAGACGTGAAACCACACTTGACGACCTCATCCACCTTGACAACCTCAACTCTCACACTGAACTACAGACTCCGCTAACTCCAGCTGGTGTCAAGACAGCTCTCATGGGCACTCGTCACAGCGCCCCTGGTGCGTCTGACATTGGACACACCCTCCGACAATTCCCTGCTTCTATCATTGCTGCTGTCACTAACTTATTCACCCCCCTTCTTGCCTCTGGTTATTTTCCTCTCACCTTCAACTCTGCCACTGCTGTTCTCACTCCATAACCTGGGAACCTCACACTGACCCAAACACTACAGACCCATCAGCCTTCTAGACACACTTGACAAAGTCTTTGAAAGGCAAGTTAGCATGAGACTCACAACGCACCTGGAAGACAACGCACCTGGAAGACAACGCACCTGGAAGACAATGACTTGCTATTAAACAGTTTGACTTCCGGCCTCACCGGTCCACACATGACACCTTAAATATCATGACCAATTACATCAGCATCAACCATCACTAAAGACTTAAGACTGCACTCATCACTAAGGACGTTGAGAAGACCTTTGACACTGGCATGACGGCCTCAAATTACGCAAACAACTTTAATCTTCCCCATTATCACCATTAAACTTCTTGCTAACTACTTAGATAATAGGACAATGAGGATTAAGTTCATCCGACAACACACTGATTACTTCATATTACATGCCAGTGTTCCTCACGGCTCTGTCCTTGCCGGACACTTTACACCCTAAGCATCACTGCCATTCCTGACCCTATTCATTGCACCATATTAACTATATGCTATGCTGATGATGTCTCTCACATCACGTCTGGATGTCTCTCACCTGATCACGGAAAGCACAAGAACAACTTTATGTAGTAACAGAATGGGAGTATCACTGGCGCATTATAACCAACTTCAACAACTAAAAAATCCCCTACTTCTCTGTAAAGGAACTGCACACCCTATTCCAGTTCAACTCTATTCATTCTTCCTTAATCCTACTAAAATTTCTGTATCTTGTTCCTCTTGGCCTCACACTTTATCAACAATTACTCTTTCACACACATTGCACAGAAACATGTAATAGTTCACCAAGCCATGAACAAATTATACAGACTTACATTTGCCAAACTTGATACTAAAACGCGCCACTATAAAGCACTTACTAGACCACTCCTAACATATGCTCCACTTGCTCTCTCCTAAGCGGCAGTAACTAATAAACTAAATCTCCAGAGTTCCAAGGGGTTGTCATAGCCAGGGGGTGGTAATGGGGGACGAGCTCCCATGACCTATAAAATGCTCCTATACGGTATGCGTCTCAAATAGCCTCTGACAACCAAGTCCAACTCCTGGCCTGCACGGGTGGCTTAGTCTAAGTCCGGCGGAACTGCTTTTACCGACAGGAGAAGGGGCGAGGGCGTACCTCTGGAGCCTTAAAACCAGCTGCTCCGGGTAGATGGGACTCGATAGCCTGGGAAGGCAGCCCATCTAGGGGAAGGAAAACCCTGATTTTAAACCTCCGCTGCCTTGCGGCCATACCCCTTTTTTGGGAAAGGCTTCAGGAGTCAACCTCGAGGAAAAATCCGGAGTTGGAGCCCCTAAGGCAGTTCGTTGTTGACGTCGACCTCGTTCTGGCAGCTCCTGCGACGTTGCTGGAACCATGCGTATTGGCATTTGCCTTTCTATTGGATAATTTCAGCAACGTGGAGAGGGGGGACCTGCTGCATGGGTAACAGCTTCTCCTCCATATCTACCTACCCAGGCTTTGCGCCCTGGAGAGGACACTCCAGCTTCGCCTCACAGCGTCGAATCAACACGGGAAGCGACAGTCTACTGGTTTTAAGTCTTCTGCTCGATTGGCGAAGAGTGTGACGCCAGGGGTTGCTTCCGACGGTGGGAGGGGTCATCGCGCCCCACTGGGCAGCTACCGCCCGCCTCAAGCTGGGCAAACCCCAGCCAATAAGGTGTTGCCTCGCCACGGTCCGTTAACCTCACTGGGTGCGTGGGGTTTAGGGTGAAAACCGACAAGCGGCCCGACAACTTTGCACCAAGCAATACCAAACCAAAGAAGAAAATATCAACTGCCCTAAAGCTGGGCACATGGAATGTCAGGACACTGACACCAGGTTTCTCTGACGACCTGCAAGAAATCAATGATGCCCGAAAAACAGCAATCATCGATAGGGAACTGAGCAAGCTGCAGATGGATATTGTTGCTCTCCAAGAGACCAGGCTCCCAGGATCAGGATCTGTGAGAGAGAGGACCTTCTCTTTCTTCTGGCAAGGAAAACCTCCAGATGAGACCAGAAAACATGGTGTGGGATTTGCCGTCAGGAATGCACTGTTGGGACACATTATGCCACCGATGGGGGAAACCGAACGAATTCTGTCTGCAAGTGTACTCCCAAACAGGACCAGTCAATGTAATTAGTGCATATGCACCAACCCTGACTTTTCCAGCAGAGGCAAAGGAAAATTTCTACGATGACCTCAACAGAGTCATAGCGAGAATCCCTGTAAAGGAGCCACTGTTCATCCTCGGCGACTTCAACGCCAGAGTGGGTGCCGAGCACAACATTCGGCCCACTTGCCTGGGTCAGTTCGGCATAGGAAGGATGAATGAGAACGGGCAACATCTGCTAGAACTCTGCTGTCTTCATGGTCTTTGTGTCACCAACACGTTCTTCGGCACAAAGCCTCAACACCGAGTATCTTGGAGACACCCCAGATCCAAGCACTGGCACCAGCTTGACCTGATTCTTACCAGGCGTGCAAGTCTACCCAGCGTCAAGATTACGCGTAGCTACCAGAGTGCTGTCTGTGACACCGACCACTCCCTGGTATGTAGCAGGGTCAAGATGCAACCAAAGAAGATTCATCACTCGAAAAAGGCGGGCAGACCTCGCATCGACACCACCAAGACCCGCAACCAGGACAAGGTGGAAGATTTTGCACACGTGCTCGAGGAAGCTCTCCCTGGCCCAGCTGGGGTCACTGCCTGTAAAAGATGGGAGCACTTCAGAGACGCTGTGTTCAACGCTGCCATTTCCACCTTTGGCAAGAAGACCAGCAGGTCGGCAGACTGGTTCGAGGCTCACTCGGAAGAGATGACACCTGTAATCGAAGAGGAGAGAAACGCCTTGGCAGCCTACAAAACCAGCCCAAGTCAGCACAACTTACAGATCCTTCGGGCCGTCCGCTGCAAAGTGCAGCAGAGCGCCAGGCGATGTGCCAACAACTATTGGCTCCTACTCTGCTCCCAGATACAGACTGCAGCGGATACAGGCAATGTAAGGGGAATGTATGACGGCATCAAGCAGGCCCTCGGCCCAATCCAGAGGAAGACCGCTCCTCTGAAATCTGCCACTAGCGAGGTGATTCAGGACCAGACACTGCAGCTGAAGCGCTGGGTCGAGCACTACTCTGAGCTATACGCCAGGGACAATGTGGTCACCGAAGAAGCCCTGAGCGCCATTAAGTGTCTGCCTGTGTTAATGGAGCTCGACAGCGAACCGACCCTGGAAGAACTCAGCGATGCCCTAGACTCCCTTGCTTCTGGTAAAGCTCCTGGCAAAGATGGCATTCCTGCTGAGACCTTGAAGTGCTGCAGAGGTAGCCTGCTCATGGAGCTGCATGAAATTCTCTGCCTCTGCTGGGAAGGAGAGGTGCCACAGGACATGAGGGATGCCAACATCGTCACACTGTATAAGAATAAAGGTGACAGGGGTGACTGCAACAACTACCGTGGAATCTCCCTCCTCAGTATTGTCGGAAAGTTGTTTGCTCGAGTCGCATTGAAGAGGCTCCAAGTACTTGCAGAGAGAGTCTATCCAGAATCACAATGCGGATTCAGAGCTGGCAGGTCCACCATCGACATGGTCTTTTCCCTCAGACAACTGCAGGAGAAATGCAGGGAACAGAAGCAGCCACTCTTCGTAGCCTTCATAGTTCTGACGAAGGCCTTCGACCTCGTCAGCAGGGATGGCCTGTTCAAGATCCTCCCCAAGATCGGATGCCCACCCAGGCTCCTCAGTATCATCAGATCTTTCCATGAGAACATGAGGGACACCGTGATCTTTGATGGCCTAACATCAGACGCCTTTGACATCCGAAGTGGAGTAAAGCAGGGCTGCGTACTGGCTCCAACCCTATTCGGGATTTTCTTCGCAGTTATGCTGCGGCACGCCTTCGGATCTGTCACGGAAGGCATTTACCTCCGGACCAGGTCGGATGGAAAGTTCTTTAACCTCGCCAGGCTGAGAGCCAAGACGAAGGTTCGGCTGAGGTGTCTGCGTGACTTCCTTTTTGCCGACGACGCAGCAGTCACTGCCCACTCAGCTGAAGACCTCCAACGGCTCATAACCCGCTTCAGCGAGGCCTCTCAGGCTTTCGGACTCACCATCAGTCTGAAGAAAACGCAAGTCATGGGACAAGAAGTGGACTCCCCACCTGACATCGGCATCTCTGATTCCAAACTGGAAGTCGTTCACGACTTCGTGTACCTGGGCTCCACAATCTCTGACTCCCTCTCTCTTGATACGGAGCTAAACAAACGCATTGGTAAGGCATCTACTACCATGTCCAGACTGACAAAGAGAGTGTGGACCAACAATAGGCTAACTGAGCATACTAAGATTCAGGTTTACAGATCCTGTGTCCTGAGCACTCTCCTTTATGGCAGTGAGTCTTGGACACTCCGCGCCCGTCAGGAAAGACAACTGAATGCCTACCACATGCGCTGCCTTCGACACATCTTGGACATCACCTGGCAGGACAAGGTGACAAACAACAACGTCTTGAGGAGAGCAAGAATCACCAGCATGTACACAATGCTGAAACAGAGACGAATGCGCTGGCTCGGGCACGTTGTGCGAATGGGCGACGGCAGGATCCCCAAGGATCTCCTGTACGGAAAGCTGAGGCAGGGAAAGCGTCCAACAGGCAAGCCCCACCTACGGTACAAAGACGTATGCAAAAGGGACCTGAAAGCCATGGACGTCGATCTTGCTATATGGGAGACACTGGCTACAGACCGTTCAGCCTGGAGGCAGTCTGTTCAAAGAGGTCTCTCCAAGTTCGAGGAGTCACGTGCTAAGGAATCGGAGGCAAAGAGACAGAGAAGGAAAGCCGGTAGCCGGGAAGACAGACCAGAATCGGACTTCGTTTGTGCTCGGTGTGGGATGGACTGCCACTCTCGGATTGGCCTCATCAGTCACACCAGACGCTGCACCAGGATTGACAACTAGGGAGCAACTCCATAGTCTCCCGAGACTGAAGGATGCCTACTACTAAATCTCCAGAGAATACAAAACAGAGCACTTAGATGTATTCCCTTACATCTTAGACGTGTCTTAGATGACACGTGTTGGGGTGGCGGGACACGTGTTGGGGTGGCGGGACATGTGTTGGGGTGGTGGGACACGTGTTGGGGGTGGCGGGACACGTGTTGGGGTGGCGGGACACGTGTTGGGGGTGGCGGGACACGTGTTGGGGGTGGCGAGACACGTGTTGGGGGGGTGGGACACGTGTTGGGGTGGCGGGACACGTGTTGGGGTGGCGGGACACGTGTTGAGGTGGTGGGACACGTGTTGGGGTGGTGGGACACGTGTTGGGGGAGGCGGAACACGTGTTGGGGTGGTAGGACACGTGTTGGGGTGCCGGGACACGTGTTGGGGTGGCGGGACACGTGTTGGGGTGGTGGGACACGTGTTGGGGTGGCGGGACACGTGTTGGGGTGGTGGGACACGTGTTGGGGGTGGCGGGACACGTGTTGGGGTGGCAGGACACGTGCTGGGGTGGTGGGACACGTGTTGGGGTGGTGGGACACGTGTTGGGGTGGTGGGACACGTGTTGGGGTGGCGGGACACGTGTTGGGGTGGTGGGACACGTGTTGGGGGTGGCGGGACACGTGTTGGGGTGGCGGGACACGTGCTGGGGTGGTGGGACACGTGTTGGGGTGGTGGGACACGTGTTGGGGTGGCGGGACACGTGTTGGGGTGGCGGGACACGTGCTGGGGTGGTGGGACACGTGTTGGGGTGGCGGGACACGTGTTGGGGTGGTGGGACACGTGTTGGGGGTGGCGGGACACGTGTTGGGGTGGTGGGACACGTGTTGTAGTGGCGGGACACGTGTTGGGGTGGTGGGACAGGTGTTGGGGTGGTGGGACACGTGTTGGGGGTGGTGGGACACGTGTTGGGGTGGTGGGACACGTGTTGGGGATGGCTGGACACGTGTTGGGGTGGCGGGACACGTGCTGTCGTGGTGGGACACGTGCTGGGGTGGCGGGACACGTGTTGGGGTGGCCGGAGACATTATTATCAGTCACCAATCATGCTAACACCATTATCATCATCATGCCAGTAAGACAAATTAAGGTTCGTTGAACCTTATAAACTTGATGAAACCCAGATTTCCAATGTTCCTGGCACCTATGTTGAAGCTTCACCTGTTGAAACCTTTCTTACAACCAACGAGGCAGTTGTTTTGCTCCCAACTGAAGATGATCTTCAAAAAATCCTACATCCCGATAAAGCGTCTACACTCCATGCAGCGGGCGTAATTCCCGATGCTACTGGCAAATTCCACGTTGGGAGGACTGTGTTTGTCACGATTCAATCGCCACATAGCCAGGGACCACAACGACGATGATATGCTTGACGAAATCAATAGAATCAATGAACAACAAGCTATACAAATACACAGAATGACCAAAGAAGGTAACCCACGCCCCACTCGCAAGATAATGTTTACTACTACTGCCCATGCTACCCAGGTGATTGATCAGGGATTTAAATGCTTTGGGTACATAACACCTGAACAAATCTCAAGAGAAAGTTTCACTGATATTAAGCAATGCTTTCGTTGCTTCAGCTTCGACCACGTGGTGAACAAGTGTCCTGCAACAACAAGCACTTGTAGTATTTGTACTGAACACCATAAATTTAGAGATTGTCCTCAACCTGACAGACGAAAATGTGCCCTCTGTGGAGGTGGACATACAGCAGTATCTCCTGTGTGTCCAGTGAGGAAAGCAGCAATACAGAAAATCCTTGACAAGGACCAAACCTCACGACCTAACCAGTCACAGACGACACCAAATATGAACGCTGCAACATTCCCTAAGTTGCCAGGTCAAGGTAAAAACCAGGCTTCCCAGCAGACATCCTTACCTAACCAGCATAATGCTTGGGGGGTGGACCAAACTCACCCAACAACGTCAATGTCACAGGCGCCTTTTGTGTCTTCTGATGATTTGGGAGGTGGTGCAGGTCTTAATAACAATTGTAGCAACATCCGCAGGCTGCCGCAGAATACCCATTCGTATTTTCCACAACAATCAATAAGCTTTTGATGGCTAACAATCTACCTACAGTCACAATCCCAGATGATGCATTCTCATCCAGCCCTGAACAATCATCGCAAGCACAGTCACCACACCACGAACCCCCGGTCTCTGAACCCACAATAAATGAAACAACCACCGCCATGCAAGATATGACAAACTCCACTGTCCCACCCACCTCACAAATCCCAAGACCAAACACCTCTCTCAGACTCCCCAGCTCAACGCAGCAGAGAGAGGTAACCCTTCTACCCCTCATGTGGAAGGTGTCACCATCATGGTAAACCCCAACACCCAGTCACTTGACGAATCATTCCTGCCTCACCTGCCCCTTCTGATCACTCATCCTCAGCAAGCCAGAGTATTGATATTCACGATGAAGACTCAGAAGAGGAGCCTTCCCTACACCAGGTGGCGCCCTCTGTGACACTCCCAGCCCGGCGCCCACTGTGACACTCCCAGCCCGGCGCCCACTGTGACACTCCCAGCCCGGCGCCCACTGTGACACACCCAGCCCGGCGCCCACTGTGACACACCCAGCCCGGCGCCCACTGTGACACTCCCAGCCCGGCGCCCACCGTGACACACCCAGCCCGGCGCCCACTGTGACACTCCCTGCCCGGCGCCCACTGTGACACTCCCAGACCGGCGCCCACTGTGACACTCCCAGCCCGGCGCCCACTGTGACACTCCCTGCCTGGCGCCCACTGTGACACTCCCAGCCCGGCGCCCACTGTGACACTCCCTGCCCGGCGCCCTATGTGACACACCCAGCCCGGCGCCCACTGTGACACTCCCTGCCCGGCGCCCACTGTGACACACCCAGCCCGGCGCCCACTGTGACACTCCCTGCCTGGCGCCCACTGTGACACTTCCAGCCCGGCGCCCACTGTGACACTCCCTGCCCGGCGCCCTATGTGACATACCCAGCCCGGCGCCCACTGTGACACTCCCTGCCCAGCGCCCACTGTGACACACCCAGCCTGGCGCCCACTGTGACACTCCCAGCCCGGCGCCCACTGTGACGCTCCCAGCCTGGCGCCCACTGTGACACACCCAGCCCGGCGCCCACTGTGACACTCCCAGCCTGGCGCCCACTGTGACACTCCCAGCCCGGCGCCCACTGTGACACTCCCAGCCCGGCGCCCACTGTGACACTCCCAGCCCTGCGCCCACTGTGACACACCCTGCCTGGCGCCCACTGTGACACACCCAGCCCGGCGCCCACTGTGACACTCCCAGCCCGGCGCCCACTGTGACACTCCCAGCCCGGCGCCCACTGTGACACTCCCTGCCAGGCGCCCACTGTGACACTCCCAGCCTGGCGCCCACTGTGACACACCCAGCCCGGCGCCCACTGTGACACTCCCAGCCCGGCGCCCACTGTGACACTCCCTGCCTGGCGCCCACTGTGACACTCCCAGCCCGGCACCCACTGTGACACTCCCTGCCCGGCGCCCACTGTGACACTCCCAGCCCGGCGCCCACTGTGACACTCCCAGCCCGGCGCCCACTGTGACGCTCCCAGGCCGGCGCCCACTGTGACACTCCCAGCCCGGCGCCCCCTGTGACACTCCCAGCCCGGCGCCCACTGTGACACTCCCAGCCCGGCGCCCACTGTGACGCTCCCAGCCTGGCGCCCACTGTGACACACCCAGCCCGGCGCCCACTGTGACACTCCCAGCCTGGCGCCCACTGTGACACTCCCAGCCCAGCGCCCACTGTGACACTCCCAGCCCGGCGCCCACTGTGACACTCCCAGCCCTGCGCCCACTGTGACACACCCTGCCTGGCGCCCACTGTGACACACCCAGCCCGGCGCCCACTGTGACACTCCCAGCCCGGCGCGCACTGTGACACTCCCAGCCCGGCGCCCACTGTGACACTCGCTGCCTGGCGCCCACTGTGACACTCCCAGCCTGGCGCCCACTGTGACACACCCAGCCCGGCGCCCACTGTGACACTCCCAGCCCGGCGCCCACTGTGACACTCCCTGCCTGGCGCCCACTGTGACACTCCCAGCCCGGCGCCCACTGTGACACTCCCTGCCCGGCGCCCACTGTGACACTCCCAGCCCGGCGCCCACTGTGACACTCCCTGCCCGGCGCCCACTGTGACACACCCAGCCCGGCGCCCACTGTGACACTCCCAGCCCGGCGCCCCCTGTGACACTCCCAGCCCGGCGCCCACTGTGACACACCTAGCCTGGCGCCCACTGTGACACACCCAGCCCGGCGCCCACTGTGACACACCCAGCCCGGTGCCCACTGTGACACTCCCAGCCCGGCGCCCACTGTGACACTCCCTGCCCGGCGCCCACTGTGACACACCCAGCCCGGCGCCCACTGTGACACACCCAGCCCGGCGCCCACTGTGACACACCCAGCCCGGCGCCCACTGTGACACACCCAGCCCGGCGCCCACTGTGACACACCCAGCCCGGCGCCCACTGTGACACTCCCAGCCCGGCGCTCACTGTGACACTCCCAGCCCGGCGCCCACTGTGACACTCCCAGCCCGGCGCCCACTGTGACACTCCCAGCCCGGCGCCCACTGTGACACTCCCAGCCCGGCGCCCACTGTGACACACCCTGCCCGGCGCCCACTGTGACACTCCCTGCCCGGCGCCCACTGTGACACTCCCAGCCCGGCGCCCACTGTGACACTCCCAGCCCGGCTCCCACTGTGACACTCCCAGCCCGGCGCCCACTGTGACACTCCCAGCCCGGAGCTCACTGTGACACTCCCAGCCCGGCGCCCACTGTGACACTCCCAGCCCGGCGCCCACTGTGACACTCCCAGCCCGGCGCCCACTGTGACACTCCCAGCCCGGCGCCCACTGTGACACACCCAGCCCGGCGCCCACTGTGACACTCCCTGCCCGGCGCCCACTGTGACACTCCCAGCCCGGCGCCCACTGTGACACTCCCTGCCCGGCGCCCACTGTGACACTCCCTGCCTGGCGCCCACTGTGACACTCCCAGCCCGGCGCCCACTGTGACACACCCAGCCCGGCGCCCACTGTGACACTCCCAGCCCGGCGCCCACTGTGACACACCCAGCCCGGCGCCCACTGTGACACACCCAGCCCGGCGCCCACTGTGACACTCCCTGCCTGGCGCCCACTGTGACACTCCCAGCCCGGCGCCCACTGTGACACTCCCAGCCCGGCGCCCACTGTGACACACCCAGCCCGGCGCCCACTGTGACACACCCTGCCCGGCGCCCACTGTGACACACCCAGCCCGGCGCCCACTGTGACACTCCCAGCCCGGCGCCCACTGTGACACTCCCAGCCCGGCGCCCACTGTGACACTCCCAGCCCGGCGCCCACTGTGACACACCCAGCCCAGCGCCCACTGTGACACACCCAGCCCAGCGCCCACTGTGACACACCCAGCCCGGCGCCCACTGTGACACTCCCAGCCCGGCGCCCACTGTGACACCCCCTGCCCGGCGCCCACTGTGACACTCCCTGCCCGGCGCCCACTGTGACACTCCCAGCCCGGCGCCCACTGTGACACACCCAGCCCGGCGCCCACTGTGACACACCCAGCCCGGCGCCAACTGTGACACACCCAGCCCGGCGCCCACTGTGACACACCCAGCCCGGCGCCCACTGTGACACTCCCAGCCCGGCGCCCACTGTGACACACCCAGCCCGGCGCCAACTGTGACACTCCCTGCCTGGCGCCCACTGTGACACTCCTTGCCCGGCGCCCACTGTGACACTCCCAGCCCGGCGCCCACTGTGACACTCCCAGCCCGGCGCCCACTGTGACACTCCCTGCCTGGCGCCCACTGTGACACTCCCTGCCTGGCGCCCACTGTGACACTCCCAGCCCGGCGCCCACTGTGACACTCCCAGCCCGGCGCCCACTGTGACACTCCCTGCCTGGCGCCCACTGTGACACTCCCAGCCCGGCGCCCACTGTGACACTCCCTGCCCGGCGCCCACTGTGACACTCCCAGCCCGGCGCCAACTGTGACACTCCCTGCCCAGCGCCCACTGTGACACTCCCAGCCGGCGCCCACTGTGACACTCCCAGCCCGGCGCCCACTGTGACACACCCAGCCCGGCGCCCACTGTGACACTCCCTGCCCGGCGCCCACTGTGACACACCCTGCCAGGCGCCCACTGTGACACACCCAGCCCAGCGCCCACTGTGACACTCCCAGCCCGGCGCCCACTGTGACACACCCAGCCCAGCGCCCACTGTGACACACCCAGCCCAGCGCCCACTGTGACACACCCAGCCCGGCGCCCACTGTGACACTCCCAGCCCGGCGCCCACTGTGACACTCCCAGCCCGGCGCCCTCTGTGACACACACTGCCCGGCGCCCACTGTGACACTCCCAGCCCAGCGCCCACTGTGACACACCCAGCCCGGCGCCCACTGTGACACTCCCAGCCCGGCGCCCACTGTGACACTCCCTGCCTGGCGCCCACTGTGACACTCCCTGCCCGGCGCCCACTGTGACACTCCCTGCCCGGCGCCCACTGTGACACACCCAGCCCGGCGCCCACTGTGACACACCCTGCCCGGCGCCCACTGTGACACTCCCAGCCCGGCGCCCACTGTGACACTCCCAGCCCGGCGCCCACTGTGACACACCCTGCCCGGCGCCCACTGTGACACTCCCAGCCCAGCGCCCACTGTGACACACCCAGCCCGGCGCCCACTGTGACACTCCCAGCCCGGCGCCCACTGTGACACTCCCTGCCCGGTGCCCACTGTGACACTCCCAGCCCGGCGCCCACTGTGACACTCCCAGCCCGGCGCCCACTGTGACACACCCTGCCCGGCGCCCACTGTGACACTCCCAGCCCAGCGCCCACTGTGACACACCCAGCCCGGCGCCCACTGTGACACTCCCAGCCCGGCGCCCACTGTGACACTCCCTGCCCGGTGCCCACTGTGACACTCCCAGCCCGGCGCCCACTGTGACACTCCCAGCCCGGCGCCCACTGTGACACTCCCAGCCCGGCGCCCACTGTCACACACCCAGCCCGGCGCCCACTGTGACACTCCCTGCCTGGCGCCCACTGTGACACTCCCAGCCTGGCTCCTACTGTGACACTCCCTGCCTGGCGCCCACTGTGACACTCCCAGCCTGGCGCCCACTGTGACACTCCCAGCCTGGCGCCCACTGTGACACTCCCAGCCCGGCGCCCACTGTGACACTCCCTGCCCGGCGCCCACTGTGACACTCCCAGCCCGGCGCCCACTGTGACACTCCCAGCCCGGCGCCCACTGTGACACTCCCAGCCCGGCGCCCACTGTGACACTCCCTGCCCGGCGCCCACTGTGGCACTCCCAGCCCGGCGCCCACTGTGACACTCCCTGCCCGGCGCCCACTGTGACACACCCAGCCCGGCGCCCACTGTGACACACCCAGCCCGGCGCCCACTGTGACACTCCCAGCCCGGCGCCCACTGTGACACTCCCAGCCCGGCGCCCACTGTGACACTCCCAGCCCGGCGCCCACTGTGACACACCCAGCCCGGCGCCCACTGTGACACTCCCTGCCCGGCGCCCACTGTGACACACCCAGCCTGGCGCCCACTGTGACACTCCCTGCCCGGCGCCCACTGTGACACTCCCTGCCCGGCGCCCACTGTGACACTCCCTGCCCGGCGCCCACTGTGACACACCCAGCCCGGCGCCCACTGTGACACACCCAGCCCGGCGCCCACTGTGACACTCCCAGCCCGGCGCCCACTGTGACACTCCCTGCCCGGCGCCCACTGTGACACACCCAGCCCGGCGCCCACTGTGACACTCCCAGCCCGGCGCCCACTGTGACACTCCCAGCCCGGCGCCCACTGTGACACACCCAGCCCAGCGCCCACTGTGACACTCCCAGCCCGGCGCCCACTGTGACACACCCAGCCCGGCGCCCACTGTGACACACCTAGCCCGGCGCCCACTGTGACACTCCCTGCCCGGCGCCCACTGTGACACACCCAGCCCGGCGCCCACTGTGACACTCCCAGCCCGGCGCCCACTGTGACACTCCCAGCCCGGCGCCCACTGTGACACACCTAGCCCGGCGCCCACTGTGACACACCCTGCCCGGCGCCCACTGTGACACACCTAGCCCGGCGCCCACTGTTACACTCCCAGCCCGGCGCCCACTGTGACACTCCCAGCCCTGCGCCCACTGTGACACACCAGGCACTCCCAGGCACCCCCCTAGCACCCCCCACCATTCACCCCCACAGCCCCCACTCGCCCCCCAGACACCCCCAGTTCCCCCCAGACCCTGGTGAAAGGGGGAACTCTGACACCCGAGTTTCCAGGAAGAGTCTCAAGGTTTGGTACACCAATGCTGATGGGGTAGCCAATAAAGCAGAATAGATAAAAGAAAGAGTTAGTGAGGCAGACCCAGACATAGTGGCAATAGTGGAAACTAAAAGAAATGGCATGATCTCGGATGCAATCTTTCCAGAGGGTTACCAGGTGATAAGAAAAGAAAGGACACAGAGACAGGGAGGAGGAGTGGCACTCCTAATAAAGCGGAAATGGAAGTTTGATGAGCTGGAAAATCTGGGTACCAATGAAAGCACGAGCTTCATACATGGAACTCTGACAGTGGATGGGAAGAAGATTGTAATCTTGATACTCTACAATCCCCCACCAAACAGTAGAAGGCCCAGGCAGGAGTACGAGGACAGCAACAAGACATGTATAGATGAACTGCAGAGGGCAGCAACTTTAGCGCATAGAATGAGAGCGAAGCTGCTGGTCATGGGGGACCTAAATCACGGAGAGATAGATTGGGAAACTAGGAATCCCCATGGCGGGGAGGAGACCTGGGGAGCGAAGCTGGTAGACGTTATTGACAGGAATTTCCTAACACAGCATGTGAAAGAAGATACCATGGGAAAGAGGAGGGGATACGCCCAGCCTATTAGATCTCATTTTCACCCAGAATGTAGAAGACATCGAGCAGTTGGAACATGAAATACCACTAGGAGCTAGTGACCATTGTGTCCTAGTCTTTGACTACATGATGGAGCTTAAAATTGTGACTAAAGGACAAGAGGTCCAGGAAAGGAGACTTGATTACAGACGAGGGGACTACAGAAGGATAAGGGACTACCTGGGAGAAGTGCAGTGGGAGGAAGAACTTAGAGGAAAAACAGTGCAAGGTATGATGAACCAAGTCATATTGAAATGCATGGAGGCTGAAGAGAGATTTATTCCAACAATAAAGAAAATAAGCAGGAGGGAATATAATAACCCATGGTTTAGTAGACAGTGTCAGGAAGCAAAGGTGAGAAGCAGGAGGGAGTGGAGGAAGTACAGAAGACAAAGGACAGAGGACAACAGGATTAGATGTAACAGAGCTAGGAATGATTACATTAACATAAGACGAGTGTCGGAAAGAAATTATGAGAATGATATTGCAGTCAAAGCAAAAAAGCAACCTAAATTACTACATAGCCATATAAGAAGGAAGATGTCGGTAAATGACCAAGTGACAAGACTGAGGAAAACAGAAGGGGCATATACAGAAAGCGACAAGGAAATCTGCGAGGTACTGAATGCAAAATTCCATGGAGTGTTCACTACCGAGCCTGAGCAGCTCCCATTGTTGGAAGGGGTTACCCAAGATGAAAGACTATCAGATATAGAGGTGACAGCAGAGGAGGTAATGAAACAGTTGACAACACTGGATGCAAATAAAGCTGTTGGACCAGACAAAGTATCACCGTGGATACTTAAAGAGGCAGCGCAGGCTCTCAGCGTGCCTCTGGCAATGATCTTTAATAAGTCACTTATGCCGGGAGAATTGCCCAGTTGCTGGAAGGAGGCAAATGTCGTACCGATTTTCAAAAAAGGTGATAGGGAGGAGGCACTTAACTACAGACCCGTATCACTGACAAGCATCCCCTGCAAAATACTTGAAAGAATAATTAGGCTAAGACTTGTTGAGCACCTGGAGAGCATTGGGTTTGTAAACAAGCACCAACATGGGTTCTGGACAGGGAAATCATGCCTAACAAACCTTTTAGAATTCTATGATAAAGTAACAAGGATAAGGCAGGACAGAGAAGGCTGGGCAGACTGCATATTTCTTGACTGCCAAAAGGCCTTTGATACAGTACCGCACATGAGACTGCTTTACAAACTTGAGAGGCAGGCAGGAGTAAGCGGAAAGGCCCTAGTATGGGTGAAGAACTACCTAACAGGAAATAGCTAGAGGGTAATGGTAAGGGGCGAGAAGTCGGACTGGCGAACAGTAACAAGTGGAGTACCTCAAGGATCGGTGCTGGGACCAATCCTCTTTCTAATTTACTTAAATGATATGTTTACAGGAGTGGAATCATACATGTCAATGTTTGCAGATGACGCAAAATTAATGAGAAGAGTTGTGACAGACGAGGATTGTAGGATCCTCCAAGAGGACTTAAACAGGTTGCAGAGATGGTCAGGGAAATGGCTACTGGAGTTTAACACCAGTAAATGTAAAGCTATGGAAATGGGATCAGGTGACAGGAGACCAAAGGGACAGTACACAATGAAGGGGAACAGCCTACCTGTAACGATTCGAGAAAGAGACCTGGGAGTGGATGTGACACCTAATCTAACTCCTGAGGCACATATAAATAGGATAACGACAGCAGCGTACTCTACACTGGCGAAAATTAGAACATCATTCAGAAACCTAAATGAGGAGGCTTTTAGGGCGCTTTACACTGCCTACGTGAGACCTGTCTTAGAGTATGCCGCGCCATCATGGAGCCCCCACCTGAAGAAACACATAAAGAAACTGGAGAAGGTTCAGAGGTTTGCGACGAGGCTTGTCCCAGAGTTACGAGGGATGGGATATGAAGAGCGTCTGAAGGAACTGAACCTTACGACACTAGAGAAAAGAAGGGAGAGAGGATATATGATAGGGACATATAAAATACACAGGGGAATTGACAAAGTGGAAATAGATGAAATGTTCACACGTAATAATAACAGAACGAGGGGACATGGGTGGAAACTGGAAACTCAGATGAGTCACAGAGATGTTAGGAAGTTTTCTTTTAGCGTGAGAGTAATGGAAAAATGGAATGCACTTGGAGAACAGGTTGTGGAAGCAAATACTATTCATACTTTTAAAACTAGGTATGATAGGGAAATAGGTGAGTACACACATATATATGTACACATACATATATACATACATGTATACATACATATATACACACACACACATGCATTCACATACATTTGTCTCTTTTACTCTGACAGAGTGAGATAGCTGATAGAGAAACTAGTGTGCAATTAAGAACTTAATCACTGAAGGTGATGAAGGTGCGTTTACAAGCTCAGGTTATATAGTTACATCACGTACATTTCATAATTGATTCATTACATGGTTAATCTTGGGTACAAGTCCAATATATCATCAAGTGTTCCAGTACTCATATAGTAATTACACAGTTCAGCATACCTTAGCCCAGGAGGGCGAAAGTCAGTCAATATGGGACATTCTACAATATAATGTTCTAGAGAGTGCATGTTTTCTCTTTCTTAAAGTTGACACATTGTGTACTCGACATTTGGGTTTTGAGAAAGCTGCCAGATACGTCTACCACTGAAGTAGTGGAAGACGAACAAGCCTCAGGAGATGAAGAAGAAGAAGATGATGAAACGGAAGAGGAAGATGTAGCAAAAGAGGAGGAAGAAGAGGAGGAGGAAGAAGAGGAGGAGGAAGCAGAGCACAAGCGAGGGGCAGAGGGAAGCACACCAGATAAGGGAAACGAAACCTGTACAGACAGCTAAGAAAAAAGGCCAGCAAAAGAAGCAGCCTGAAAGGTCACCATACCCCTTCAGAAACACCAAACACTAATGGGGATTACAATTATGCAAGTTAACATAAGGCACTTACATAAGGCACTTTTTCAACAACAAATATTTACTAGAGCTGGAAGCATGTAACTATCACCCTGAAGTCATCCTATTAAACGACACTTCTGCACGCCCAGACCAACACATTAAACTCTATGGATACACGACCACTGAAAGGAACTCTGGGCAGAATAGAGGTGTTGCGGTGCTCATCAAGCTGGGCTGCTTCTTCACCAACATCTACCTCCAAGAAGAAAATGCCCCTAGCTGTGGAAATATGCTCCCTAGCTGTGGAAATATGCTCCCTAGCTGTGGAAATAGTCACGAATCATGGCCCACTTGCTATTTTAACTGCCTACATCCCCCCAGGCCAGCACTCCATCCCCTCGAGAGCCATTCACAAGGTGCTCAACAGAAATGCCCCAACGATCCTTGCAGGGGACTTTAATGCACACCATGCAGCAATTTTCAATGACACTAATGGACGTGATGACATCAAAGATCAACTATTATATAATACTCATGACAGCGAGGAACTTAACCTTCTTGGGTCCCTACTTTAAAACCTGTGTAGGTAACCACCAAGGAAAACCTGATATTATACTGACGAATGTTGAATGCAATATCTTTCACAGTAGAATACTCCCAGGTAGTGATGCGGGTTCAGATCACATACCTGTTATTCTCCACCTCCAAGCATCTCCCTTTAGAATTTAGACCCAATCTAAACCACAGTTCGACTTCGCCCATATATGGAGTTCCTTGGCACTGATCTTGACAACCAACCGGTCCAGGACATTGACGCAGTAATTGCCTCCATACATACTCGCATCACTGAAGCAACTATGGCCAATTGTGACCTAACTAACACCAGAATAATTCAGCAATACAAACCAACCAGAGAGATCAAGGATAAAATGAGGCATTACCAACAAGAATGTGTGAGGCGCCTACGCACAGGCCAGCCATCCCTCCATATCATTCAGTCCCCTCAGACGTGAAGTCTTGGGCCTCACGCTCCTACACAAAAGTCATATTTGGGGTACACTAGTCAACCAAGTGAACCAGTACAAGAGAGAACCTGCCAGAGTCTGGGGAAAGATCAGACAACTCCTAGGATCATCAAAGACGCCACTGTCGCACCTCAACTATACATATACTGATGACAACAACGAGGTAATAACCACCAGAGTGGAAGATGCACACCTGCAGGCTAATCTCATGGGATTAGTTTGGGAGGGAATCTTTACAGAAAACAACAGCCAAATCAACAATGACAACCACCGTACAGTCAACCAATGGGTTTGCTGAAACGTGGAGAACCTGGCTAGCAGGCCTCTAGTGGACACCGCACTCCTCGACCCTGACCACCCGATCCATCACCTTACGGGAGCTGATAGAAGTATTAAAGAAAACGAGGAACAAAGCGCCAGGTTTGTCAGGAATAACAGTCAACCAACTGAAGTGTCTACCTCTAAACTACCTGCAGTCCCTGATCAATGTCTTCAACGCCATCCTCGTCTCAGGCCACTACCCACAAGTATTTAAAACTGCCAAAATGATCTTTATCCCGAAGCCATGCAACAGCAAACATGTCCCTGGAAACTATAGGCCTATCTCCCTGTTGGAGTCGACAGGAAAGTGCTTTGAGAAAATACTGTCAAATCGCATTAACTACTACATGGAGTACCACCATCTGTATACAGAAAAACAGTTTGGTTTTAGGAACCACAGATCAACGCAACATGCCATCAACATCATTTATGAGGCAGAACGCCGGTATCAGGAAACAGCACCAGACAGCATTAATAGCAACCAGAGATGTCAACAAGGCCTTTAACAGTCTATGGCATAATGGTCTGCTCTTCAAGCTGCAATCCATACCACACCACAACTGGACCCTCCTAAGACTAGTACAAATAATTCTAAGCCATAGATCAATAATTCCAATGTTTAACAACAAGGAAGCAGAAGCCTTTATCCCGACAGCAGGAGTTCCTCAGGGATCGTGCATCAGCCCACTCCTCTTCAATCTCTTTGTAAACCATTTGCCACGCCCTATTTATAACGACACTATTATCACTCAATTCGCGGACAATGTCATCCATGTAGTGTCGTGGATGCCTGCTGGCCAAGGAACTAAACAACATTCAGTCATAAGGAAGACGAAGGAGGAACTAGCAGCCACAGCAAGTTGGGAACAAGACTGGAAAATCGTGACAAACTCTAACAAGATTCAACTGTGCTCAGAGGGCAGCTGGGCTAGTACACTCGGGGTCATCAACATTGGTGGCACATTAATACAGGTACAGAACTCCTCCACAATTCTAAGCTATGTAATATCGAGACTTTTGAATTCCACTGAGTATATCAATAAGAAAGCACAAGCCAAAGCCTTAGCCAAAGCACAACTAGCTCGGCTGCACCGATTAAGGCAAGCTCCTCAACATGTGAAGCTACATCTATACAGAATGCTTACTCGACTTATTCTGGAATACCCATACATCCCGCTTGCTCTTACTAAACAGTCATATGTTGAAACTTTAAAGGGCTCTAAATAGAGCACTCAGATTTGTAGCAGGAGTGACACTTGCTGAGAAAATTCGGACCGACAGACTCCACATCCAATTAAAGATAGAACCATTGAATAGACGTCTCCACAAACTCTCAGTAAAGCAGGTATACAAAATGAAGTACACCAACTTACCACATGGTGACGACCCCTTTACGGTATACAACACTACTAACTATGAGACACGAGACCAGCCCCACAGTACAAGGAGGATGTCACTACAACAGAGAGTCAGTCACGGTCCAGGATACTTAGTAACCTACTACGTGAGGAGGAATGGGAACCTCCTGATCCATTATACACCTAACAGGCACGAACTATGAACTAACAAGTCAACATCAATCACCAATACCTCTACCAACCAGGACAAAATCATTGTATACATCACCTACAAGCTTCCCTACCAACCACACATCTGCAAGTCACCACAACACTGCTCTCCAGGTGTGGCACCAAGACGAACTGTGTCCTCGCATGGCACCTTCTCTCCTCCTGTTGTGCAACAGCTACAGCTTCCTGCTACTGGCACCCAGCAATCATTAATAACAAAAAAATAAATCATCATCTATGAGTACAGTCTTCCCTCGCCATCAATTCACATATCAACTGATATCACTCCATAATCATTCTTACAGCCAAAGTGGTTGGGCCACTACCCTGTCCTCCCCCCTCTTTGCCCAACCTCCTAATCCTCGTTCATGTTTTCCTAAATCCTTCGCGTGCCTCTTCCATCCCTGCTTGCCAGCTCTTTGGACATTTTCGCTTCGCCTCGGCTCCTGGGTCCTCGCGGGTACTAGCCACACTGTACCATGACCTTCAGAGTTAAGGTTCCTAGAGAACCACGCATTCGGACGAGAGGAAATACTCACCGCCGCGACCAACACCGTACCCGACGATATCCAGCAGGACGACGAGGGTGTCGTCCTCTCTGGCTCCTCTGAAGACGACCCTGAACGCCTGTTCACACCTGCCGCCACGTCTGTACTCTATGAACGGACCATCTTGGCCAGGAGAGTCAGCTCGGGGATCACCGAGCACGAGGTGGACGTCATCCTGGACAACATCAACTCTGAAAACGTCAACATGACAGCTGTCTCGCCAAGATCACCACCACCACCAACGACACTCGCTCCACCTTGAAAGTGACCTTCACTACAGCTGCCGCAGCGGACCTGGCCGCCGCCACCACCACAGGATTTAGGTCTTAGGCGTCAACACACCACCTGCTTCAGTACACATGGAAGGTTATTACGAGGTAAGCCAGTGCTACAAGTGCTACCAGTACTCTCACGTGACCAGGAAGTGCCCTCAAAGTGTGAATAAGTGTAGAGTTAGTGGCCAGGACCACCACAATAAACAGTGTCGCGTCACCCGTTGTGTAGGTGATGACCATATTGCCATATCTCATCTGTGTCCTGTGCGCAATGATGACATTAAGAAGCTTGCGAGAGCTGGAGGAGCTTTTTTTTATTATTATTTTTTTATTATTATTTTTTCTACCACAGACGTGGCCACACATTTACAATGCTAACCAGCATATATACATTTTATTCTGTCCTCCATGGACAGGGTTAGAGATGTGTTAAACATATAGTTCAAGGGTTTATTGAACACTCAACCACAGAAGGTGATTCAGGGCTTTTAAAATGCTAAGCTAACCTACATACGTAAATACATAGATACCCAGATTTACGTATGTCCTACATAATGTGTTAGATGTGTCTTTTACATAGTGTCATTAATGTACATTCACAAAGGTGAAATGTAATTCTGATCAGCTTCCATATATGCTTTATACCCATACATATACATACACATACACACACACATATACATACATATATGCACACACACACATGCATTCACATACATCTGTCTCATTTACCCTGACAGGGTGAGGTAGCTGATAAAGAAACTAGTGTGCAATTAAGCACTTAATCACTGAAGGTGATGAAGGTGCTTTTACAAGCTCAGGTTATATAGTTACATCATATATATACATTGTATGATTGATATATTACATGGTCAATCTTGGATACAAGTCCAATATATCATCAAGTGTTCCAGTACTCATATAGTAACTACAGAGTTCAGCATACCTTAGCCCAGGAGGGCGAAAAGGGGAAAGTTTGGAGGGGCTTCTGAGGCTCGTCGAGCTCCCTCACCGTTCAACTTGCCTGTAACGCTATGTGTATTAGTGGCTTTAGGTATTGTATGTATTTGCTCTATCTATAAATACAACATTAGCTTTGTAAATCAACTATGTATGTACTTTTCCAGAATAAAAATTTATTTATTTATTTATTATTTACTTGCAAGCCGCCATTTTCTCGGAGCTCCCGGGAGGAGGAGCCGCCCACCAGCGTCCCAGCCAATGGGGACCCAGCATGCAGTCCGACAGCCAGCCAGTCAACCAATCACCGACCCAGCCTTCATCACCACCAGACTCCAGCCAATCGTCGACCAAGGTTTCGCCACGGCAGTTGCCAGATACTGCCACCGACCTTAACACTACTATGGTATGGTAGTTATGGTGTGGTAGTAGTGGTGTACTATTTATAGCGTGATAGAAGTGGTGTACTAGTTAGTAATTGTGTGGCAGTAGTGGTGTACTATTTGTGGTGTGGTTGTGGGACATTTGGGGCTTGACTGTATTAATTTAATTATTAAAGTAATGAAATCAATTACGAAGGACCACCCGCTTTTATAGTAAAGAGGGAAACTAATGAAAAAGTGATTATCAGAAACTCCATTGAGAACCAGTGACTATGGTTAAATATTCGGAAGTATAATCACTTAAATAATTAATGGGCTGTATAGATAATTAACTTGAATCAAAGCCTCAAACACCTACATTGGGGGGTTATTGCTAGAACTTCATATACGTCTAGGAACTAGTGTGGTTCGTGCACCAGTTCATTGTGTAATAACTTAATCTTATGACCAATTAAAGAAATCAATTGATGATTTATCACCAGTAAATATATGGATCATTAACATTAGAAATAATCATTCTAATAAACACGTATTATCTCCAGTGTACACAGTATCCCATGAAATGATAGAATAAAATAATGAGAATTTGAATAATTAAAGGAATACGAAAAGTCTTAGCTTGAAGACGATTTCAAAGACATCAGTTACGAATCATCCTTGGGATCTCCGGAATTCCTCGTAGAACACTTCGAGATGAATAACACGGGTAAGGGAACAGCTCGTGGATTCCTCACACGCGAGCTGTAATTTAAGGGATATTACGTAGCATTGTACTAGGCTAATAAAATATCTATATTCATGGAAATGGAAAATTAATTAGTTAGAATACTAACATGGGTTTTGTTGAGGTTGCTCAATGTAACGACAAGCTGCCCCGACATATACATTATCTAATGATGCATCAAAAGGCAGTTATATATACTTAGCTGAGGGGTACAGATTAAGTTGAGGCTTGCCGAAACCGCGTCCCAAGCTCCACTCTCACAATGGCGAACACGTGGTGGATAGCTTGGCTTGAATGTCGACGAGCTTTAGATGGCCGGTCATAACAGATCATGTAGAACAATATTAACTAGTTCTATGATGAGTATCAGGTTAAATCTTGCTGACAACTTCACCGGAACGTGTCCCAGACTCTGACACCAAAACTTGTTGCTCAATTCCGCAACACGTGACTTCACACCGCACTCAGGCGTCTTGTCCTCCTCAAGCCACAAATCACAATGGCGTCTCCCTCCCCGCTCCCGTCTCGCATTCGCCACAGAAATTATTTATCACGAATAATATTATTTCGTGCAGTTGCGGCTAAAATGCTTTAATAAAGACTGGGTTGTAATTCTAGGGAGACAAATATTATTACTTTCTCGTCTTATGGTAGTTAGCAAGAAATGGAGAAGATTTTACTTTTCTCCATGGCATTCACGCGTGACGGTAAATTTATTACTTGATAACAATTGTAACTAAAAACTCTCGATTTGGAATTATTTGGGAGTTATGTTATCCGTAAATTATTATCACCCGGAATACTGATGATTTTAGAGAATCACATTCAATTCTCTAACACACTGGATATAAATGTGTTTAACTAGGTAGAATCTGACGCAATACTGGTGCTTGGTTTCGTAAGACTTCCAGTATTCTTATACAGTTATAATAATTAGTTCATGTGAACCCTACTGTTAGTAAATTTTAGTTACTACAGTAATTAGTATATTTTAACACTAGTTTATAATAATACAATAGTATTGTATTAGTGTTGGAAATTTCCAACATAACTCCGGGGGGAGATTTATCGGGTCGCAGTGTAATGTTGAGTACTGACATACCCATCCCGAAGTTAGTATTAATATTAGTATTTTAGTATGTTAGTACACACATAATGGATGTCCCGGAATCGTCAAGGACAAACAAGAAACTTAAATCTTGCAGATTTCATGTTGAATGGAACATGTTATTATGAATTATCTAAAGTTAATAACTAAGAAAGCCTACAACAAACTCTATGACTGGTGTCGCTATGACATGTAATGTTTATGTTACTAAGTCTTAAAGTCTAGTAAACTCTCAGATAGTCTAGACGAAATAATGTTATTAATAGCCTATACAACAATTAAGAATTAAATCATACAATTTAAATAACTGAGAATCTACTGTGATGAGAATGTTCTGGGTCATGTGACTTGTAACTGTTTTGTTACTTGACATCACACCACAGTGTTATCAGGATTACTTAAATTGGATGGGAAGATATTTGCTCCTGGTCAGAGCTATAATAGGCTTGTAGTTTCCGCTTGCATTGTTGAGCAGCAGCTCTAGTGGGGCGGTTGCTCGGTGGAAACATGTATTAAATATTGAAACATTAAATGATTAAGTTATCGGGAATCAGGAACTCTCTAAAGCTTACAATAAACTCAACAACTAGGGTCGTAGTGACATGTAATGGTGTATTACGTAGCTGAATCGTAGGTAAACTCAGAAAAAGTTCCTAAGAACTGATAACAATATTGTATAAGTTGTATTCTACATTATTATACAGTAAAGTATTATTGGATCATTTAAGATCAAGGAGACTATGGCACTACAGTAAGGTCACTGTCTAGGGTCGCTGTGACTTGTAACTATTGAGTTACTAGACAATAACATCACGCAGCATCACGATCACCTCAAAATTAAATGAGGAAAATTGAATTTAATGTGCACTGCCGTGCAGTAGTCATTCTGACTGATGTTATAACTAATTTGCTAACTAGCTAAGATAGTGGAAAATTAGAGAACTGAAAAGGTTTATTCATTAAAATCAAGGAAAATTCTGATTCGACAGTGAGATTAGCAGCCTAGTCATTCTGACTTATGAGCTAATTGAATTGCAGCTCATAGGCTTGACACTGTAAACTTGTTAATACGAAATCACCTTTACATGAAATTGAGTTTATTAAATCAGTCTCTATAAGTATAGTCAACTACAATTAATTGTGAGTACAGATTAGGCTAGTACTCAGTTGACACTAACTAAAGTCCCTAAACCTACCTAAATAAATGGTTTAAATTTCTACCTACCTAAGTAAGGGACTAAGCTAATTGTGAGCAAAATGTACTCGAATTAACATTGGTAGCTGTATTGAGCTCATTAACAGGTTGAGCTATATTGAGCTCATTAACAGTTAACAGAGTAAGCTATATTGAGCTCGTTAACAGGACGAGCTATATTGAACTCGTGAACATGGTGAGCTATATTGAGCTCGTTAACAGAGTTAACAGGGTGAGCTGTATTGAGCTCGTTAACATGGGGAGCTATATTGAGCTCATTAAGCATGTCAACAGGATGAGTTATATTGAACTCGTTAACAGGGTGAGGCTATATTGAGCTCGTTAACATGGGGAGCTATATTGAGCTCATTAACATGTTAACAGGGTGAGTTATATTGAACTCGTTAACAGAGTTAACAGGGTGGAGCTATATTGAGCTCGTTAACATGGGGAGCTATATTGAGCTCATTAACATGTTAACAGGGTGAGTTATATTGAACTCGTTAACAGCGTTAACAGGGTGAGTTATATTGAACTCGAATTAACGAGGTAGAGTATTGCATCGTTCAATTATACATGGCGAGCAGTGCTCGTGGCATGGGGAACATTAAAAGTGTTCAATTGTCATGGCGAGCAATATTAAGCTCGTATTCGCATGGGGAACAGTAAGCACTCAATTGTTACATTAATTCTAAGGTGAGCTATATTGAGCTCATGAAGCATGTTAATTAACAATGCTGATGTTTAACGATAATGCATTATAACAAAGGGAAACCTAAGATTGCTGGAAATTAAGTTACTGCTACGATTAATCCTATTCAAGATAATTTGTAACATTTTCCCAACCTAAACGTTTCACGGGTTATTAGTTCTCTGGAGACTCACGTATTGGTAAGTTTGCAAGTTTGTTCGTGCTGCGTTCCTACAATAATTAAGCAGAAACGAAAGAAAAAACAACTCAAACAAAATTGATGCAAGTATTTATCACTAACTCTTAGTGCAGAAAACATTGTATTAAGGTTTTCTTGGCAAACCTTAAGCGCAAGTATTGTGGACCAGTGGTCCTAATGAATTTATAATTATAGAAGTTGCTTGATGACTTCATAGTATTACTAAATTCAGGAAATGCCAGTGGCATTGAGTGCTAGATTCTCTAGCCTAATATTATTAATTACTTAGGGAGTACTAGATTCTCTAGCCTAACATTATAATTTACCTAGGAAGACTGAGTGTGGTCAATTACTACTTGTCGAGAATAATTCTAGGTCTGCAGTGGATTCAATGGCTTGGTCGCTGTGACTTGTACTTGTTTGAGTACGGACCACTGGTTTTCCATGAGAGCTATGAAACCATCTCGGCGAATATTTGTTATTGTTGGCAGGCTTAGGCTTGTTCACATTCAGAAACTTTACCAGGAAGTAAGTAGTTACCTGCAGATTGGAGCATATTCACCCAATCGTTTAACATGTCCAGTTATGAACTGGTAATAGTAGTCTGCTCCTACTAGTACATTTACATTGTTAAGGCGGTCAGACGTTAACTTGTTGTCAGCCAAATTAATTTCACGTTCCTGCAGGAAGTGGGCTGCGTACCCCAAACCTTTAATATTTAAGTCAAAAGGTATTTGATCTACAACAATGGCTTGGGCAGCCTTGGCATGACTGCCTAGTCGTACAAGCGGTTGAACTACTGAGTATTCATGGGTTCCTCGATTTATCATGAACTTGACAAGTTTAATTTTACCTGTCTTATTGGTTGTAAATTGAGTGCCTCTGCTGCTTTCTGAGTTATGAAAGTTCTCTGGGAACCTTGATCAAATAGTCCACGTGTGGTGATCTTGGCTCCTTTGTGCTTTACTTGAAGTTGGGCAGTAGGCAAAGCAGCATCCACTTGAGATGCTTGTGAAATTACGCTGTACACATCTCGCACCTTGCAGCACTGTACTGGTGTAGATTCTCTACCTCCTATTCTAGGATTGACATAATTTGTCCTAACTAATTTGCACAGTGCAGCATGATGTTTGCCCCTTCTACACCTATTGCAGGTGTTCAGTGGGGTGTCACAGCTATTAACATCATGTGATTTGAGACACCTAGTACATTTGTTGTAACTGTTTGAGTCGTCTGACTCTTGTGTCTCTAATAGGGTAATTGAGAGTCTAGCCCTAGCTTCGGTAGGGAAAGGACGTGGTGAATCGGCGCTCCGGCTGTTGGTGGTGTTTACCAATTTGGCCGGTTGAGGGCGGGTGTGTCTCTGCCTGCCTGTGCTGACGTGGAGTTAACGATGGGGGGTCCCCCTCCCCCCTGTACTGCGGGCTCAGTCTGTGGGCCTCGAATTTTCCGGCCGGGCTGGGTACCCAGAGATAGCGGTGGTGTGTGAGGTGCTTCATGTCCCTGTGATCGACATTTATGGTGTCGAGCTGGTGACGGCTCGTCGAGCGATATTGAAGTTTACCGAGGAATTGGCATATCGCGAGTTTCTCCGTCGTTACGAGGGGCGGACATTTCCCCTGCTGGATGGTGCGGGCACTGTGTCACTATCTGATCGGAGTGGTGCCCTCACGTACGTTAGTGTTCATGGGGCTCCGTTGGAGTTTCCAAAGAGTATGCTACGGCGGTACTTCGGCCGGTATGGCACAGTGATTAGTGTGCGGGTGAACGTGGTGTCTTCCAGTCCACTTAAGGGTTGTGAGGACCAACATTCGCACCCTGGGCATGAGGCTCCGGGAAGATATTCCGTCCTCTGTGCGGCTTATGGGCTACAACGTTCGGGTATTTTACGCCCGCCAGCCTCGGACATGTTATCGTTGTGGCCTCTTGGGCCATCAGGCTGCTGACTGTTCTGCGCCTGCCGTTGCACCCGTGAACCTCTTCAGTGAGGTGGATTTTCCGCCGCTTCCTGTGGAGGAGGATTCAGTGGATGTGGCCGTCTCTTCAGCCCCGGATGTGCCCCCTGTGTCGCCTGGTGCGCCCCCTGTTGTTGTCGCCTCTCCTCAAGAGGTGGTGGCGTCGCCGGGTGATCGTCCTGCTCCGACTTGTGTCCCTGGGGTTCTTCAGACTGCCTGCTGCTCGATTTCCCCGTCTTCCTCTGCTGCGTCTGACCCTGTCCCTGCACCCTCGCCGTCTGTTCCGGCTGTGCTGGGTGTTGGGGTGGATCCGGCCGCTTCCTCCTGTGCCTGGCCTGGTGCCCCATGTGGTTGAGGATGCTGCCGTTCTGCGACGTGCATCGGTTCGCCCTGCTTGTGTTGTGCGTGTCTCGGAGTCTGCCTCCGGGTCGGATGATGTGCGGCCCGAGCCTAAGCGTTCTCGGCGTTCGTCTTCAGCATGGACAGATGTTGGCGACTTCGTCGCTTGTGACTCTGCCGGCGACGGAGGGGTGGCTCCGGTTATGTTGCGTACTACGGTGACGGCGGAGGTGCATTTGCCTGAGGATGCCCGTGCCAGTGTTCCGGCCTCCACTGCAGATATGGTGACTGAGGTTCCTGCTTCAGGTGCGTCGCCTGCATCGGATGGCTCCGGTTTCTTCATGGGGGGTGGTTCCCCCTGCCGAGGTTCGTGGTGAGCGGGGTGGCCTGGTGATGGTGTTGAAGACTGCTCGTTCTGGGGGTTCTGTAACCCCTTCCTCGGTCCCCGTTTCATCGGCTGCGGTCTCGACGCCTCTTCCGTCTCCGGCCGTCTCTTCAGTGTCTCCTGCGGGTGGAGTTGCCATCTCGTCAATTGCCCCCTGCTCCTGTGCGTACGGGCGACGCGGCCCGTCTCGGCAGCCCTCGTACGCTTCAGCGGTGTCGTCTGCTACCTCGAAGGACGTGGGTTGCGCTCCCCAGCCTCGTTATGCGACTTGCGTCAGTGAGCTTAAGGAGTGGGCCGTTTTCACCTGATCTGGTGGTTCCCGAGTTTATGAAGGGCCCGCAGCGGCAGGGGGATTGTCCCCCTACCGACAGGGAATATATGATTTGGGAGGGCCTACAAGCGACGGTATCCCTGGGCTGCGGAGGGACATATGGTCTTGTCTCTGAGGAATGTGTTCCTCACTCGTGATTCCTTTGTGTGTTTGTGGGTTGTTTCCATTAGTGTGCATGGGTGTGAGGTGCGGGTCGGGTATGTGTGAGTGGGTGGGGCGGGTTTGTTTCCCGGTTCCTGCGTGCTCCGGTTTGTGGTTGTGGGTTTTTTGTGTGGCTTGTGTGTATGTGTCCGGTTCCTGTTCGGTCCGGGGTTTGGTTTGTGTGTGTCTGGTTGTGGGTGTCATGTTCTTATGTTATGCTTTGTGGTTCTATGGTTTTATGATGCTGTTTGTGCGCTTAGTTTGTGTGGTGTTGAGTGCCCTTCAGGCTGTTGGCGTGACCTGGACTGGGTTTATGTTCTTTGTCGAGTTTTGCGTTGAGCTTTTCCTTTTGTTTATTGTATAATTATGTTGTTGTATTGTTAGTTATTTATTTTTTACTTTTTTGTTTTTATGTTGGTGCCTCTCCGTGTGTGTTTGCGGTGCTGGTAGCCTTGTTCTGTATGTTTCAGGTTTTGGTGTGTTATTTCTGTTTTGTATTCTGCTGTGTTTCACTTAATTATTGTATTCTGTTTGTAATTATTGTTGTTTTGTGATCGGCCCTTCCGGCCGGCGTTATTGTGTTTAGTAATTTTGTTCCTTAGTTTTGCCCGTTTGTGCTTTGTCTTTTTGTTCTGTTTTATGATGTAACTGTTTCCTTTTATTGTACTTATAAGCATGCTTGCATGTAAAAATAAAAATAAAAAAAATAAAAAAAATTAGGGTAATTGGTACATTTGTACAGAGAATGTTTTTGATTGCAAAACAAGCACATTCCCCATCCTACAGCTCGTTTAGGGGTTACCGGTTTAGGTAAAACAGTACTTGCAGGTTGTGATGGTTTTGCTGCTTGCATTTGCTTGTTATTTGTTCTCTTGTAAGTACTTGGTGTACTCTGGGGAGCCATTACTGGGCTCTTGGGAGTGCTCTTTGGACTATTAGGTCTCTTAGGAGCACCTGTGGAGTTATTGGGAGTGCTCTTTGGACTATTAGGTCTCTTAGGAGCACCTGTGGGGCTCTTGGGCCTAACTGATGGATCAATGTTTGACTCATGGTTATTACATTGATTATTAGCACCCTTATTACCTAGTGACAGTGTCACTTTAGGAGTTTCAGGTAAGGAAACTGATGTGGGTATAGTTTTGGTGCATTCAGATGAAGCATTAAGTGCCTGGTTTGCTGTATGATTACTTAAATTGTGCAAACCTGCAAATATATCTTGCATTGACAGGGTATTACCATTTCTGGTATACATATAATTTATATTGAGTGTGTCACCAGACAATTTTCTTTGGATGATAATTTTTAGTCATCCCTCAGCAGTTGGGTGATCCACCTCTTTACTGAAGGAATTAACAGTGACTCAAGCTGAAAACTAAAGGCTTGTAAAAGAGTCGACTGATTGTTCTGGTGGAGATAAATCTAATAATTGGTGTACAAGGTTTATAACAGTCTTCTCATTGTTAGCACTTACGTTTAGAAGGGCTGGGTGTGAGCAATTGTGACCATTACTTGGGTTGCTTTAAGGCTTCTTGCTTAGCCTCAGCTTTAATTACAGCTTCGTCTGCTGCTGCAGCATTAGCTATACATTTTCTGGTTCAGATTCACTGATTATTGCAGCTTCACTAAGAGTTTCATCTGCAGCTTCACTTGGTTTCTATGGGTTCCTGTGAGGAGCTGGTTAATTCAGTAGCCTCCTGCATTGAATTAATAGAATCCAGGGAACATTGAGAAGAGCTGTCTGAAAATTGATCAGACTCTGTAAACAAATTATTACGTGAAGTTGTATTAGATGAGATATTAGAAAATGAAGGTTGAACTTCAGTTGTTGATCCTGTATAGTGATCAGTATTGATTAGAGGATTCTCCTCATCTTGAGGTAGCTCATGTATTTCATCTGAGTTGGGTGCTTGCTCTGTTGTAGGTCTTCTACAAAAATGTTCTATCCACTCAGGATCATTTTGTTTCGCAAGCACTTTGTTATATTGATCAAACTTGTTTTGAATTGTATTCTCATAGTTGGTAAGATCAGATTCTATCAGACGTAATTCGTCTGGGTCAGTATTACTGCTAAGGAGTTTGTTCCTATAAGACTCGATTGTCTCCTTCACCTGGACATATTTTTGGCTAGCCGCCTCTGTGGAAAGGTGAACTCAGAGAAGTCAATTGGGTTGTTTCTAAACAATTGTCACATTCATCAAGTCGTCTTGACAGGTGATATTGAAGACATCTCAGGATAATACCGATTCTCCTTAATATTGCAAGAGTATCCATTCTGGCTGGAAATTTGAGCCTTATAGGCTTATATAGCTACTTGGACAGCTATGGTACTTGCTCCTTTATGCAGAGCAGGTATAATTATTGACAGCCTGATATTTTCTTGAGGCTGGTTGTAATTTACCTCATTTAGAGGTCAGCTACCTACCTAATAATAAGCAACTAAGATTTGAGTGGTACCTTGGTCTCACTACAGGTGTTCCTTAGCTTAGCTCTTCAAAATCAGCCTTGGATGGGTAGTGAACTTACAGTAACACTCAAAGATGTACATAGAATATATGCAATAAATATAATTACACAATAAATGGTTAATCCCACCCTTGATAGGGTCAGCACAAGAATGAATAATATATATACCACTAACTAGCTCAAGGCCTAGTCGTGAAAATTTCTACTTAAGAAACTACAAATTTATTTAGTCTGTGTTTGTGCCAAATTCCAGCACAATCACAGCCTAAATTGCTACCTAATAAAGGTTGGCAAAGATTATATTGTGGTGCAGTAATATGCAAATAGTTGTGCTGTATTTTTTTTTTATTTTATAGTTTAATATAATATATACACTGGTAGAAATTATGTGTATAAGAAATTAAATAAACACAAGAGAATTAATTGTGTTTGGCAAGTATTCTACTGCCGTAAATAATATTTAACTCCTGAATGTACTCCTAATTGTGGCATAAAATGTTATCAGGGTTAGTAATGATTAAAGGAGGCTAATTTAACTGTAAACTTACATAAATGCTACAGCTAGTATTTGTTACTTAGGATATGAATTGGGGAAATGGGAAGATGTTACCTCTCAAAAATAAAATTAATGATATATTAGAGTATCCAGTGTTGACTTGCAAGAAGGTGGTACAAAGATATCTTGGAACGTGTGCTTATATAGGAAGCTCTGTAAAAGTTTTGCAGCTCCTTTGACAAACTTGTTATGTAAAAATTTAAAGTTTAGATGGTCTCAGAAATGTCAGGATGCATTTATTAAATTAAAAGGAATTTTGTCATCTGGTCCAGTGTTAGCTACTCCTGACTACTCCAAAGCCATTCAAACTATATATAGATGCTTCGGATTGGGGTGCTGGTTCTGTACTAACTCAAGAGGATGATGAGGGGTATTAGTCATCCAATACATTATTATTCTAAAAAGTTTACCAAATGTCAACAGAATTATTCCACAGTAGAAAAGAGGCTTTAATCATTATTACTAGCTGTAAAAAAAATTGACATTTATGTATCAGCCAATACTGTTGAAGTGTTTACTTGACGACAACCCCTTAACATTTATTGCTATCATGTAGAATTTCAATCAGAGAATATTATGGTGGAAGAATATTATTGTTGCAAGAATACAATCTGGTTATCAAACATCTTCCAGGAAAATGAAATACAGTAGCAGATGCACTTTCTAGATGGCCAAAACCAGGGGTGACTTAGGGTTATACTGATGCACAGAAAATGTCTATATTATTGTGTATTTATTGTTTATATATCATTTAATATGAAATCTGTTTGAGGTGTTAATTCTATGTGAAACAAATGTGAAATTCATTTATGAATTTTTCATTTTTTTTCTCACTGCTTAGAAGGGGTGTTACGTACCATAAAATACAGTGGATAATGTACCCTGTTTGACAAATCTAGTTTGGTTACAAGCTTGGCTTTACCGACACTGTCTATACAATCATTTAATCTAGGTATTGGAAAGTTATCATCTACTGTGGGAGGTTAGTTTCAAGTATAAAATGTTGGTGGACACAGTGGATAATGTTTGATAGGAAAATATCTACAGATGATATCAAAGAGGCTGGAAGTCACCAGTAATACTCTGTCCAGCAAAGGTAGAACCTTCTCAGTTGGAGATTCTTAGGAATAATGTGAACCAGTATAGCCTATGTAAGGGAAAAATTAACTCAATCAAAAAGCATGCATGGGGAATATGATAAATAAGGTCAATAAAGGGGTTTGATTGCAAATGTAAAGAATAGAGTATTATGGGGCGATGACCCAAGACGGGTGGATGCCATCTTGACTGGAGAGGGAGGTGTATTGCTGCAAACCCGATCCTGCTATTTGAGGGGAATTTCTCCGGCTGTACAGTCAGATAAGCCTTCCTTGGTACTTTAGCAGGAATGCAAGATAGGGGTAGAGTAGTTTATACAGATTTTGGAGAGGTTTAATATGAGAGTCAAGGTTTTCTAAAGGTGTAAATATATGTGTCACTAGGTTGATAGCTGTGGTGGCTGTGTGTACGGTTCCAGGATTGGGACTGTGAGCCTTAGGGTATCTAGAGCCCGCTAGGGACTTTTCAATAATATTAAATGACCCCAAGTATTGTAAGGATATCGCCATATTGAATATGTTTGTGTGTCTTTGAATATATATTTCGCCTCCATCACCAAATTCTTGACAGGTCTCTATGACCACACAAAACTATGACAACAAAATCATGTCACAATTGATGACAAAAATAATACCACACCTTTGACATGTATCAAAACCCTATCTAGGTGGAAAACATTTCACAGTGCCATAATCTCAGTAAATGTCATGACATTAGGACAATGCAACGAACAACACAGAAATGGAAACTACCCTGTATACATATGAATAATTCAATCTGGAAACTATATGTATACATTCTCCATCATAGTCCACAAAACGTTACGTGTACAGCATTTATGTATCATTACATACAATAGGCATACAAGGATATTTTTCAAACTCCATGACATTAGGCTACTGCTATAACTAGACATCTAATATATATCCACAAATACATTACATACAACTTTGATACAGAATTAATATAGACTTGGAAATGTATGTCACACATTGACAATACATAAAATAAGAATAATATACGGTAACATAAGATTATATCATTAACACAATATATGTGATACGAGGCTATTAGCCAAGATATCACTGTATACCAGGAAACAAAACGTTTTGAAAAGTTCATATATGTGTTCCTATAGGTGTACGAATAACTTGCATTGAGAATGGTGCAGGAGAGTATTTGAGAAACTTTTATTCCAAAAATCCAAACATATAGTATAATAATAATATAATAATAATAATAATAATTTTTATTTAGGTAAGGTACATACATAAAGAGATTTTACAAAGTTTGGTTGGCTTTATAGGTAGAGCTAGTACATGCAATGCCTAAAGCCACTATTACGCAAAGCGTTTCGGGCAGGAAAAACATTAATGACTAAAGCTTAAAACTAATGGGTAAAAAGAAAAGATGTGATGAGTACATATAAAAAATAGAGGTAAAAGAGGGGGGAACATTTTTGAAAAAGCAGCACAAATACAATTACAAATTATTACAGAAAATTACATTCAAACAAGCGATGATTTGAAAAACAAAAAACATACATGGGTTGACAACAGAGGGGTAAGGTGGGTTACATGGAATTTATTAGGTATAGCTTCGTTTTTAACTTAAACTGGTTGAGAGAGAGATATAGGTTTTATAATATAGTTTTTCTAAAACTATTTTATTCCTAATGTATTACAAATAGTTTTTAAATGTTAAATGTAAAATTTATTGTCTATTTTGTAAATTCATTATTAAATTGTAAATGATATTTAATGGCTGTATGAAACATTCAAAATACAATTTAGTTTTTCTATGATCAGATAAAATCAGTTTAAATAATTTTGCTAAAAATTGCTCTATTAACACAATTTGACTCCTTATGTATCCCATAAACACTAATATCATGTTTAAATATAAAATATATGTATTATTCCATACAATATTTATATAATTGTAAATGTTGCTTGATTGATGTGTGAAACAATCATAAAACATTTTGTTGTCTTATATATTATTAGCAGAACTTTTTGTTATATTTTATGATTTAGTTAAGATTTCTTTTTATCCAACCATCCCGATACCCACACCATCCCCTACCACCACCGCGTAAACCACCATCCTACAACCGCCACCCACACCACCCCCATATAACAACCGTCCAAACCATTTCTCTTCCTACCATCACACCCACACCCTACCATAGCCGCCCACACCACCCCATACCATCACCACCCACCCCTCCCCCTACCACCACCTCGTAAACCACCATCCTACCATTGCCACCCTCACCACCCCCGTATAACAGCCGTCCACACCATTCACTACCTCCCACTGCCACCCACACTATCCACCACCAAAGCCACTAACACCATCCCATACCATCGCCACCCACACCTCCCCCTACCACAGCCGCCCACACCACCCCATACCATTGCCACCCACACCACTCCCTACCACAGCTGCCCACACCGCCCTATACCATCACCACCCACACCTGCCCCCACCACTGCCACCCGCACCACCCCCTACCATTGCCACCCACACAACCCCTACCACCACCACCCACACCATCCCTTACCACCGCAACCCACACCATCCCCCACCACCGCAACCCACACCTCCCCTTACCATTGCAACCCACACCACCCCCAACCACAGCCTCCCACACCCTCTCCTACCACCGCCATCCACACCAACCCCTACCATTGCCACCCACACCACCCCCTACCACAGCCACTCACAATAACCCCTATCACCCCCACCTACACCACCCCATACTACTGCCACCCACACCAACCTCTACCACTGCCACTTACACCACCCCCTACCATTGCCACCAACACCTCCCACTACCACTGCCACCCACACCATCCCCTACCATTGCTACCCACACCACCCACCTACCACTGCTACCCACACCACCCCATACTACTGCCACGCACACACAACCCTCTACCATTGCCACCCACACCACCCCCTACCACCGCCACCCACACCACCCCCTACCATTGCCACCTACACCACCCACTTACCACTGCTACCCACACCACCCCCTACCACCGCCACCCACACCTCCCCTATAACACTGCCACCCACAACACCCCCTTCAACTGCCACCCACACCACCCCCTACCTCTGCCACCCACACCACTCCCTACCACCGCCACACACACCACCTCCTACCATTGCCACCCACACCACCCCCCTATAACACTGCCACCAACACCACCCCCTACAACTACCACCCACACCACCCCCTACCACTGCCACCCACACCACTCCCTACCACCGCCTCCCACACCACCTCCTACCATTGCCACCCACACCTCCCACTACCACTGCCACCCACACCATCCCCTACCATTGTGACCCACACCACCCCCTACCATTGCAACCCACACCACCCTCTACCACTGCCACCCACACCACCCCGTACAACTGCCACACACACCACCCCCTACCATTGCTAACCACACCACCCCTACCACTGCCATCCATACCACCCCCTACCACCGCCACCCACACCACACTCTACCACCGCAACCCACAGCACCCCCTACCATTGCCACTCAAACCACCCCCTACCACCGCCACCCACGTCACCCCCCTACCACGGCCACCCACACCAACCCCTACCACCGCCACCAACACCAACCCCTACCACCGCTACCCACAGCAACCATTACCACAGCCACCTACACCACCCCCCAACTACTGCCACCCACACCACCCCCTACCATTGCCACCCACACCACACTCTACCATCACCGCCCACACTACCCCCCACCATTTCCACAAACACCACCTACCACCACCACCACCCACAAACCCCTACACCTGCAACCCACACCACCCCCTATATCACTGCCACCCACACCAACCCCTATATCACCACCACCCACACCACCCCTTACCACTGCCACCCACACCACCCCTACCACCGCCACCCACACCACCCCCTGCCATTGCCACCTACACAACCCTCTACCACTGCCAACCACACCACCCCATACCACCGCCACCCACACCAGCCTTTATCATTGCCTATTACACCACCCCGTACCACTGCCACCCACACCACCCACTACTACTGCCACCCACACCACCCTCTATTACAAACCACACCACTCCCTATCACCGCCACCAACCCCTTCCACCGCCACTCACATTAACCCCTACCACCGTTACCACACCAACCCCAACCACAGCCACCAACACCACCCCCCTATACCACCGCCACCCACACCTCCCCCTACCATTGCCACCCACACTAACCCCTATACCACCGCAACCCACATCACCACTGTACCACTGCCACCCACACCACCCCCCCTCTACCACCGCCACCCACACCTCCCCCTACCACCGCCACCCACACCAACCCCTATCATTGCCACCCACACAAACCTCTATAACAACGCCTCCCTCTCCACTCCCTAAACCACTGTCACCCACACCACCCCCTACCACTACCACCAACACCACCCCCTAACACCACCACCAACACCACCTTCTACCATTGCCACCTACACCACGCCAGTAGTGAATAAGGAGACGAATTGAGGTAAAAATTTTCAGAAACGGTTGGGCACTTCCATGCCGACTTGACCCTGGCGGGCCAGATCGTCCATCCCTCTTATTTTAGGTGGTTAGGTTAGGGCACAGTCAGCGCGCTCCTGGCTGGCTGGCGGATGGTTGGGTGGTGGTCCCCCCTGGGACCCGGGGGGCCCACCACCCATGGTGTACCTGAGGAACTGGTGCCCTATCCTAACCTGTTTTTTTTTACTTTTTGTCGCCTTGCTTTAAGATGAGTCTAGGGCCTCAAGAAGGGGGTCTCTACTTATGAGAGGTACCGAGGATGAATGTTCAATAGTTGGAAACCGAAAAAATACACTGGTGAAAGGCATATAAACGTTTTTTGGAGTATTTTAATGGCATGAGCAAAATGCACGATTTGTCCCGGGGGTGTTACGAGAGTACTACGGTATCAATTTGGGGGCCCTTACTTTTGAATGGATCAGAGGGTGAATGTTCAATAGATTCAAACCAAGAAACACAGTTGAAAGCGAATATAGAAGTTTTTGGAGTACTTTAATGAGGCTATGACTGAATAGTATAGGGAGCCCTTGGGCACAGCTCCATTTTCTGTAATGGTCAGAGGTGGATAACCCCCAGTGGGGGTCAAGCATACAAGGGGGGTCAAGATTCCTTACAAAGACCAAGTTTGGATATATAGGTGTAGTAAGCCTTATCTTGAATTTGCATGATACTGTGGGGTACATTGACATGAAGGGCGAGTCATAGAACAGGATCTGCATGTGAGATGGGTCATATTGGGGTTTTAAAGAAGTTAAGATAGCTTTAAAGAGTCCTGTGTGCTTGATAGTGGGGAAATGTTCAGTCAATAATTCTCGTGTTTTGAATCTGAATGAGGGGTCCTAGTTTGCGTTCTAGTCGTAAAATGAGTTCCTTAGTATATTTGCTATGGAAAATGAGCTTTCAGTACTCTATATAATTTGAAATGAGGTCAAGAAAGACATGTTTATGTGCGAGAAGAGTCAGGTTGGAAACTGTTTATTCCAGTCATCCCCCCTTGGCTTTGCTCCGTTTTCTGTAGCTAAAGTAAAGATTCCATTTTCTGTGGCATTCAGTTGATTACTGGTGAAAAAGGCATACTTGAATTTGTATGGTTCTAACCTGTTTATAGATTTTATATATATTTTTCGGGACTCAAATTAGATTTTAATATGAAAAATAGCATAAAATGTATGTCTATCTTTTGTAATAAACGTTACAAGCATTAACTATACCTGTGATATTTCATAGAATACGAAAAGAAGTTTAAATAGTGGGGCCTCAGCCATATTGTGTTGGGTTTGACACTCCAAACATTAATGACACTCGTAAATATACTATAAAGGAAAGTAGTTGAGTGGTTAAGCAATTTAATATGTACTGGGAAACCTTTCAAAAAGTGAAAAGATGAATTAATTTTGGCATTACTGTCATTACTTTAGAAGTTTTTTAATTATAGCACATGCTTAAAAAACTCGCTCGCAAAAACAAACTCATTTTTTTTTTTTAACTTACACAAATAAACCCAGGGCTTTCACATTCGCGCAAAATACTTAGTCCCCCCTAAACTTAAAACAGTTGCACAATCTTACTTAAACACATTGCTAAACTCTTATACACAAACAAAAACTCAATTTTTAACTTACACAAATAAACCCAGGGCTTTCACATTCGCGCAAAATACTTAGTCCCCCCTAAACTTAAAACAGTTGCACAATCTTACTTAAACACATTGCTAAACTCTTATACACAAACAAAAACTCAATTTTTAACGTACACAAATAAACCCAGGGCTTTCACATTCGCGCAAAATACTTAGTCCCCCCTAAACTTAAAACAGTTGCACAATCTTACTTAAACACATTGCTAAACTCTTATACACAAACAAAAACTCAATTTTTAACTTACACAAATAAACCCAGGGCTTTCACATTCGCGCAAAATACTTAGTCCCCCCTAAACTTAAAACAGTTGCACAATCTTACTTAAACACATTGTTAAACTCTTATACACAAACAAAAACTCAATTTTTAACTTACACAAATAAACACGGGCTTTGCACATTCACACAAAAAAAATGCTTAGTCCCCCCTAGACTTGAACACTCACAATCTTACGGTGCTTTAATTTCCAAAGCCTTCCAAACCTGCACTGGGTCCTGCCCAGCAGACTGCGGCTGGATTGGTTACAATTGAGCCAAAAACAGTTGGTCAGGGCGAGATACGGCCTCATTTTTAGAGACATTTACTATAGCAAAAGCGTTCAGTCCTTGACATTCAAGCTTTTTTCTATAGTAAATGTCTCTAAAATGAGGCCGTATCTCGCCCTGACCAACTGTTTTTGGCTCAATTGTAACCCATCCAGCAGCAGTCTGCTGGATAGAATGGGCAGTGGGCCTGATAAAAATAAAAAAAAATAAACATAAATTGTTAGACTAGCTCTTTTACATATGCTAGTTGTTTAATTTATTAACTGCTACTAATGCGATGATGATGCAAGAGGAGCCAGTACACATCTATGGATCAACCAATAAAAGCAGCAGACTTCTAGATGTTACTACTGCTCGGCTTAGCCCCCCCCATCCCGTAGCAAGATGGGAATAGGGGGGGGGCTGCATTAATAAAATGAATTAAAACTAACATTCAATTATATATTCTCAAACTTATGCAAAAAAAAACTTTACAATCACATTTGCAAAACTTGCACAAATTAATTTTGGCAATTTCGTTTACCCATTATTTGTTTGTTTTTTCTTGCTTGAGCCAAAAAAAATGAATTGTTGGGTTCATTACCAGAGTCCATTTCCCACCGTGGTAACCCTTCCCACTACCCGCCCCACATGATGGGATTCATAATAAATGAACTAAACTAGCATTCAATTATATTCTCAACAAACTTATGCAACCCCCATACAATTACATTAGCAAGCTAACACAAATTCATTGAGCAAGTTTAACTATTCGCATACTTTGCGTCATTATATAATGGAATAAGAAAAGGAAATTCGCAGAATTCAGAGATAACACCATCAATGGAGTCCAAGAAATACGCTTGTACTTCATTCATAATGATGCGCTGCCAGGAATCTTAGCAAAGTAACCAAAATATTTGCTTACTGTATGTATGTGCAGGATGCACATGACTCTCCGGTTAGGCGGTTGTGGAGTGAGACCAGCAACTGCAGACTTCCCATAGTCGTTAAAATGCCTTGCATAGAGACCGTTGCAAGCCTCTTGTTGAATCACTTAGGGTGCATATATCTGTGTGTGTGTGTGTGTGTGTGTATGTAACGAGCTTTCAAGAGATTGTCACTTACATAGTTAAACAATATGTAGGGTTCAGTTTCCAAATCAATTATGCGGCTCTCGAACCCTTTTCCCCCGCTACATGCGGGAGATCCCTTTTATTTTCAGCTAAAATATGCATTATATTCAGGGGGGTTGCCGTGTCATAGCACAACCAAAAGCCCAATATACTCCCCTAAACTTTCCCTATACGTCAACTTTTTTCCGTTGTACGTCAGGCTGCGAGCAGCCGTGTCCAACAGCCTGGTTGATCAGTCCGGCAACCAGGAGGCCTGGTCGACGACCGGGCCGCGGGGACGCTAAGCCCCGGAAGCACCTCAAGGTAACCTCAAGGTATCCCATCTAAATTTAAAAAAAAAATGCATTTCCAATACCCAATATATATATATATATATATATATATATATATATATATATATATATATATATATATATATATATATATATATATATATATATATATATATATATATTATATATATAATATATATTATATATATAATATATATATACAATACAATACAATACAATACAATACAATTTTATTTAGGTAAGGTACATACATACAAAAATATTTACAAGGATTGTTTAACTTATAGGTATAGCTAGTACATACAATGCCTAAAGCCACTATTACGCAAAGCGTTTCGGGCATGATAAACTTAAATGACAAGCTTAATACTAATTGAGCATAATGAGTAGAATGAAAACAAGAAATGAAAACATAGATGAAAAAGCAGCACAAATACAATTATGTCAACAAACAGCGCTCTTTAAAGAAAAAAACAGACATTGGTTGACAATAGAAGGGTAATGTAGGTTACAGGGAATTTATTAGGTATAGCTTCGCTTTTAACTTAAACTGGTTGAGAGAGGTACAGTCTTTAACATGGTTGGGAAGGTCATTCCACATTCTGGGCCCCTTGATTTGTAGAGCATTTCTAGTTTGATTAAGTCGTACTCTAGGAATATCAAAACTGTATTTATTTCTGGTGTGATGCTCATGGGTTCTGATACAACCTTCTATGAAGCTTTTGAGATCAGGATTGGCATTATAGTTTAGCGTTTTATATATGTATAATACACATGAGAGAATGTGCAGTGACTTAATGTCTAACATATTCAGAGATTTAAGTAGGGGTACCGAGTGGTGTCTGGGGCCAGAATTGGATATTGTCCTAATAGCAGCTTTGTGTTGAGTAATTAGAGGACGTAAGTGATTTTGGGTAGTAGAGCCCCAAGCACAAATACCATAGTTGAGATATGGATAGATAAGGGAGTAATAGAGAGTCACCAGGGCAGGGCGTGGTACATAATATCTGATCTTAGAAAGAATGCCCACAGTTTTTGAAACTTTTTTTGATATGTTTAGAATATGTCCCTGGAAATTAAGCTTGTGGTCAATGAGAATGCCAAGGAATTTGCCATCTAATTTGTTACAAATTTGGGTATTGTTTATTTTGAGATTTATTTGATTAGAGGATTTATTGCCAAACAGAATATAAAAGGTTTTGTCAATGTTAAGGGTGAGTTTGTTGGCAGTTAGCCACAGATGGACTTTATTTAGCTCAGTATTTACTGTGGCATTTAGAGCAAGGGGATCAGGACTGGAGTAAATGAAGGTTGTGTCGTCAGCAAATAGAATTGGTTTGAGGTGTTGGGAGGCATTTGGAAGGTCATTAATGTAGATGAGAAAGAGGAGAGGGCCAAGTATGCTGCCCTGGGGAACACCAATGTTGATGGGTAGGGTGGGAGAAATTGTATTATTCACAGAAACATATTGGAGCCTGTCAGTAAGGTAGGATTTGAGGTATTGTAGGGAGTGTCCTCTGACTCCATAATGATGTAATTTAAGAAGAAGGTTTTGGTGGTTGACAGTGTCAAAAGCTTTACGCAGGTCCACAAACAACCCAACAGAGAACTCATTTTTATCAAGAGCTGTATGAATCGAGTTAAGCATACTAATAAGTGCATCGTTAGTGCTTTTTTTGGGTCTGAAGCCATATTGGCAAGGGCTAAGTATATTGAGTTTGGCTAGATATGAGTAAAGCTGCTTATAGATTAGTTTTTCAAAAAATTTTGACAAGTTTGGCAGGATAGATATAGGTCTGTAGTTGTTAACATCTGTGAGATTACCACATTTGTGGACAGGCGTTACTCTCGCTTTTTTTAGAATATCTGGGAAGGTTTGGAGTTCAAGTGACTTGTTGAAGAGCAAAGCAATAGCAGGGGCTAAAGATCTGGAGGCTTTTTTGTAAATTAAAGTTGGTATCTCCTCAAGGGCACCAGACTTGGTTTTAAGGGAAAGGATTATCTCATTGACGTCAGTGGAATTAATAGGCTTTAGGTACAGAGACTGTGGATAGTTACCTGAAAGATAGTCATTAATGTCTACTGGAAGATGGAATATCATTTGCAAGGGATGAACCAATGGAAGAGAAGAACCTATTGAACTCAGTAGCAGAATCAGAGGCTGAAAGCTGACCATCGTTATTAGACAGGAGAGTCGGTTTGTTATTTAAAGACTTCTTTGATCCCAATATTTGAGAAATTGTTCTCCAAGTTTGTTTAATGTTGCTCTTTATTTGGGTAAATTTATCTTCGTAGTATTTAGTTTTGGCTCGTCTAATTATCTTAGACAGCAATAATGAGTAATTCTTTGAGAATTCTTTGGAGACAATTCCTAACCTATACTTCTTCTCAAGGTCATGTTTTTTATTAATAGATTTAAGTATTCCCTTTGTAAGCCAGGGATTGTTAAGCCTTTTGGTTGTGACTTGTTTTGTAAGCATAGGACAGTGGGTATTATAAAGGCTAAGAGTTTTTTGAAGAAAAGATTGTACTGCAAGGTTGATGACCACTATGTTACCTAACTCGGACTCCCAGTTGACATTATCAGCAGCAGTTATAAAATTGTCTATAGCAGTTTCATTGTGCAGTCTAAAACGTATCACTCTTGACTCAAGAGGTGGTTTGCTAATGTTAGTTAAGAGAAATGTGGGGTAATGATCTGTAGTGCTATCGGTGATTATACCTGAAGTAAGCGGAGAGGTTATGTTTGTCCAGATGTGATCGAGCGTCGTGGCAGTGCTATCAGTGATTCTAGTAGGTCTAGTGATTAAGGGTATGAGGAAGCAGGAATTCATACAGTTGAGGAAGCTAACAGCAGTGGGGTGTTCAGGCTCGCAGAGGTCAATATTAAAGTCCCCTGCGATAATTAGGTGGTTTTTGTTCAGTCTGTTATCAAGTATTAGATTTCTAAGGTTTGAGTTGAATTCGGACACATCAGTGTTAGGAATTCTATAAACTGCACCCACATTCAGGACAGACTCGGCACCCTTGACTCTGAAGCTGGCGAAGATATACTCCCCATAGCAGTCTCTGGTTCTAATTTCTTTTAAGCATGTTAGTTCTTGGTGGTAGTAAAGAGCAGTGCCACCACCTCTCTGAATTTGACGACAGTTGTGAATTGCTGAGTAGTTAGGCATGTTAAAGAGCTGAGTAGTATCCTCTTTCAACCATGTTTCAGTAAGTATAATAAAAGAGAATTTGTTGTCAATAGCTTCAATCAAGGCACTAACATCATCGAAGTGTTTACCTAGGGATCTAACGTTCAAATTGATTACAGAGATATTGTGATTATGAGTTAATACATTGTTTACATCATGTGCTGCAAAATATCTGCAATTTAGATCATTAAAGTGATAATTGTCATAGATAGTGGATAAGAGGTTAAGTTCAGGGTCTATACTTGTCTGCATAAAAAAAGCTGATTGCAGGAAAAACAAGGGAAGAAAGGCACTAACAAGGTAGAAATAAGCTATAAAATAGGGAAAAAGATGTACACAATACAGAACAAAGCAAACTCAAAAGGGGCTTACAGGGGTACAATGGAGTAAGGGAGTATGGCTAGGCTAGGCAACCTAGGTAATAAATGAGATTAACGAAAAAACATATAAACATGACTATACAAAACACAAGATATAGAAATACAAAACAAAAATATAAACAAGACTAAGCAATACAAAAACAAATTGAGCAAAAATGAAAAATGAGGTAGATTGCTTACAAGTACTCTCAGGTACACTGTAAGTAACAATTTGCAATTTGAGATACAGGCAAAGCCAGGGGTACAATGGAGTAAGGGAGCATGGCGAGGCTAGGCAACCTAGGTAATAAATGGAATCAAAGAAAAGTTGAATAATAAGCATAGGCAAATTTAAGCTAATGATTATTAATTATAAATAGTTCAGTTATGACTGTATAATTAATAAGACCTGAAGAACTATTTATGCACTCAATTAAAAAAATTCAGTAAATGACTAGTTAAGAGTAAGTTAAAAATTAAGTCAGAAAATGAAACAATGAGACTTAGGAAACCTAGCCCCACTAGTTGACAGGGGGTTAATTAAGTTAATTCACTGGGAGTGATAATGAGCTGAGACAGACCACATTGGGAGAGGAAAGCGTTGAGGTTCTCTTCTTTATATATTATAATATATTAACAAATATATTATATATATTTGTTACGAACCTGGATCCAGCGTCCGAGCACGGAGCAGTGACGACCGCGCCATCTGTGGGTCAGCTCCCGAAACCCTCCACCAAATGGACGACGACACCTGGTGAGGACAAGGTGTACTGGCCACAAGGGCCAGTTTCCGGTCCGGTTCAGCTCACAGCACCGCCGCCGCTGACCTCTAGTGAGGTGGTGCTCAGACGACAACGCCATCTATGGAGTGGATATGTCGGGCGTTTGTGTCTGAGCCTGTAAGTGAGGTGCTTTAGTGTCCCTGTTATTGATGACGTGTCTGCTTACAGAGTCGACCTGGGACTGCTGTGATGGAAGTTGAGTCAGTCTACCCAAGGCAGCCGTCCCCATACCTTGTGCTTTGCTGTAGCAGCTGTGAGTCGCCTCACGGAAGAACACTGTGGTGTTACCCTGCCAGTGGAGTGGCAGTAGAAGGATTGTCTTACCCGGGACCGACTGCTGGAGACGATTATCCACTGGGGTATTGAGGACAGGAGAGTGATTTGTGGTATCACACGGCTCCTGACTAGGGCGCTACCCTAGTATAGCTCGTGGAGTGGCCTGACCAGCGTCGCTGATCTGGAACCTGCCAGCAGACCTGCTGGACTTGTGGTTGACGGCCTCCACGGCGGTGCCCCCAGTGGAACTGTGTTTTGGCTGGCCTGTGTTTGGGGTTGACTCAGCTTGGTCGAAGGATTCGTCAAGAGACCACGAAAGCACCGAGGACTTGGCACCGAGAGTTTGGATCCAGAGTCTTCAGGAGAAGACAATTGTGTAAATAATTCCCTTGTGCAGTGTTCATACCCCTCCCCATGTGTAATCTTATATTATTTATTGGTGATGGGAACAATTATAATCTTAAGTTCTTAACTTTATTTCCCTTCCCCTTTTATTTTACTTGCGTCACGGATCTCATCCCTTGAAAGCCACTACTGGCTTGGGGCCGGATACAACTTCCTCTAACGACATCAGAGTACAAACCCTGTTGCGACCCGAGAGGGCCGTAACAATATTATATATATTTAGTTTGTCCCAATTGGGACAAATTTGTGTTAGATTTGATTTATATTAAGCTAATGTGAAAATATATTCCTACTTTAATTCTTTAATATCCATAATTTGCCAGAATTTCGAGGGGGGGGGGGGATTATAGGCTAGGTTAAGGAAAAATTTTATTATTTAATGATAGAGATATGGCGAATCTTATCATGTTTCCTAAGAACATGTGGAGTTCAGATCCATTTATATGAGGTTGGGTTGTGTTTGAACTGATGTAGAGAAAAATGGTCATTAAACCCATAGTTAATAGAGGTTAGGTTGGGATGGATTGGCTGTGTCCCAAGAATAAGATACCATATATGGAACCAAGATTTTTGGTATCAGAGGTATGGGCAAGGGCGGTTGGGTTGATGCAAAAACATCACTTTCCCCCCAAAAAAGAAGGTGCAACAATTAACGTCAGGTTAAGGCAGGTTAGCTTCAGGGTTGTTGAGTCCATAAACAACATTGACAGGAATATTCGGCAAAGATCCACGCAGGTTAGGGTACCGGGTGGTTGGGTTAATATCCAAACAAATACTTTTCTAAGAATATAAAATACAATATTTAACAAAGATCCATAACTAACAAATAAAAAAAAAGAAAACAGTCGAGATTATTGGACTGCATATTGAAAATGCGCCTTAAATTTGCAGTGTATGGAATAGGCGAAACTTGGGGGGAAAATTGGGCATTGACCTTGCTATAATACGTAAAATCGGATAAATTTGGTAGAAAATGTCTTAAATTTGGATAAATTGAGGCAAATTAGGTAGAAATTGTCTTAAATTGTGATACATTTGGTTAAATTTGGTCTTAGCCATGTTAGGGTTGGGTCTGGTTTTTAGGTAGGATTGATGTATATAAACGCATCTGTATATTGGAAGTGGCTCGTCAGACCCTACACTATCACTATGAAATGGTCTCTGGGAATGAAGTATGACATCGACCACTGGATATTGGATACTGGAAATACACATAAAAGTTATATGGAATGGGTGAAATTTGGACAAACTGGGGCTTTGGCTGTGCTATGATAAGGTGAACTATGGTAAAATTTGGTGGAAATTGGATAAAATTGTGGCAAATTAGGTGGAAATTATCTTAAATTGGGGAAAATTTGGTTAAATTTGGCCCTAGCCGTATTGGGTTAGGTCTGCTTTTGGTAGGTTTGATGATATATAAAACACATCTGGAACATGGAAATGGCTGGATGAACACTGCACTATTACTATGAAATGGTTTTTGGGAATAGGCTGTGACATTGGGGGGCGACCTGATATTGAAGATTCACATTAAATTTAATTGGGATAGGTGAAACTTGGTCAAATTGGGGCTTTGGTTGTGCTATGAAATGGTAATCTCGGGTAAATTTGGCGGGAATTGGATTAAATTTGAATAAATTGGATCAAATTAGGTGGAAATTGGATTAAATTGGGATAAATTTGGCCTTAGCTGTGTGTTAGGTTAGGTCTGGTTTCGTAGGATTGACGATATATAAACACATCTGGATATTTGGAAACAGCTGGATGGACACTGCGCTATGAAATGGTCTTGGGAATAGGGCGTGACATAGGGCACCTGGATATTAGATATTGAAAATGCACATTAAATTTATATGGGATAGGTAAAACTTGGGTGAAATGGGCTTTGGCTGTGATATGATTTGGCATATTTTTTGCCAATATTTAATGGGGAATTGTCATTAATTGGGATGAAATTAGGTAGATGGCCACAGCACTAACACTATGAAATGGTCTTGGGAATGGGGAATATGTGGTGGCTGGATAATGGGCATTGGAAATGAACGTTATTTTTAGATGAGATAGAGAAAACTCGGGTAAATTGGGCTTTGGCTTGAACAAATCAGGCCTATTCCTGGGGGTGGGGTGGGGGTTGAGTGGGTGGGGGAGGGGGAGGGACAGTATATATTATATATATATATATATATATATATATATATATATATATATATATATATATATATATATATATATATATATATATATATATAATATATATATATATATATATATATATATATTATTAAATATGACCGAAAAAGTAAGATTAATAATTCTAACACGAATTTTCTCAATCTTTCGTACATTACGCTTCACTGTTGGAGGTAAATCAAAAATCACTTCTCCAAAATTCATTTTTATTTCTAGTCTGACGCGACACGGGCGCGTTTCGTAAAACTTATTACATTTTCAAAGACTTCACAAATACACAACTGATTAGAACTTGCGTTTCCCTGATTTTATATCTACATTTTGAGTGAGGTGGGAAGGGTGATGTGGCATTACATTTGAGTGAGGTGGGAAGGGTGATGTGGCATTAACACAAGACAGAACACTAGGGGATATTAATAGGGTATTAAAAGTATCAACACAAGACAGAAACAATGGGTATTGAATAGAAGTGTTTGTAGAAAGCCTATTGGTCCATATTTCTTGATGCTTCTATATTGGAGCGGAGTCTTGAGGTGGGTAGAATATAGTTGTGCAATAATTGGCTGTTGATTGCTGGTGTTGACTTCTTGATGTGTAGTGCCTCGCAAACGTCAAGCCGCCTGCTATCGCTGTATCTATCGATGATTTCTGTGTTGTTTACTAGGATTTCTCTGGCGATGGTTTGGTTATGGGAAGAGATTATATGTTCCTTAATGGAGCCCTGTTGTTTATGCATCGTTAAACGCCTAGAAAGAGATGTTGTTGTCTTGCCTATATACTGGGGGGGTTTTTGGAGCTTACAGTCCCCAAGTGGGCATTTGAAGGCATAGACGACGTTAGTCTCTTTTAAAGCGTTCTGTTTTGTGTCTGGAGAGTTTCTCATGAGTAGGCTGGCCGTTTTTCTGGTTTTATAGTAAATCGTCAGTTGTATCCTCTGATTTTTGTCTGTAGGGATAACGTTTCTATTAACAATATCTTTCAGGACCCTTTCCTCTGTTTTATGAGCTGTGGAAAAGAAGTTCCTGTAAAATAGTCTAATAGGGGGTATAGGTGTTGTGTTAGTTGTCTCTTCGGAGGTTGCATGGCTTTTCACTTTCCTTCTTATGATGTCTTCGATGAAACCATTGGAGAAGCCGTTATTGACTAGGACCTGCCTTACCCTACAGAGTTCTTCGTCGACTTGCTTCCATTCTGAGCTGTGGCTGAGAGCACGGTCGACGTATGCGTTAACAACACTCCTCTTGTACCTGTCAGGGCAGTCGCTGTTGGCATTTAGGCACATTCCTATGTTTGTTTCCTTTGTGTAGACTGCAGTGTGGAAACCTCCGCCCTTTTCCATGACTGTTACATCTAGAAAAGGCAGCTTCCCATCCTTTTCCGTCTCGTAAGTGAAACGCAGCACGGAACTCTGCTCAAATGCCTCCTTCAGCTCCTGCAGATGTCTGACATCAGGTACCTGTGTAAAAATGTCGTCAACATACCTGCAGTATATGGCCGGTTTCAAGTTCATGTCGACTAAGACTTTTTGCTCGATGGTACCCATGTAGAAGTTTGCAAACAGGACACCTAGGGGAGAACCCATGGCGACCCCATCTACTTGCTTATACATGTGCCATCAGGGCTCAAGAAGGGTGCCTCTTTAGTACAAGCTTGGAGTAGTTTCCTCAGAATACTTTCTGGCATGTCAAGAGGAGTACAGGCTGGATCACGATACACTCTGTCGGCTATCATTCCGATTGTCTCGTCCACAGGTACGTTGGTAAACAGCGATTCTACGTCCAACGAGGCTCTTATCCCTGTGGCCCGTGCGCCCCGCAGTAAGTCCACAAATTCCTTTGGAGACTTCAGGCTGAAGGCGCAAGGAACATAAGGAGTCAGCAGGCCGTTGAGTCGCTTCGCCAGTCTGTACGTGGGTGTGGGTATCTGGCTAATGATTGGCCGAAGTGGGTTTCCAGGCTTGTGCGTCTTGACATTTCCATACGCATATCCAGGTTTATATTCCCCAATGATCTTTGGCAGGTGGAGTCCGGATTTCTTGGCGTTCACAGTTTCGATCAGTTTGTTGACCTTTGCTTTT